>NC_090923.1:687837390-687934890 GCF_040938575.1 Ambystoma mexicanum | reverse complement strand
TAAGTCCTACCCATCTTCCCCTCTGTTGTGGATCAAAGGGTACAAAAACACCTAGGGCTTAAGTATAGACCAAATTGGTCATTATTGCATTCCTACCATTAAGTAAATATATGTTAACAAAGAGAATGGTATTTGGAGAAATATTTATGCAGCTCCTTAGGAGCTCGCTGTTGCACCACCTATCCAAAAGGGATAACGAGGCGACTCTCCCTTATCAACACAGATACACTTATATATGAAAAAATTAAATGTAAGTTAAAAAATGTCAGACACACGTCTATTGTTGGTGTGTCTGACAATGTACATTCGATTATGTCTCTGCCGTATGTGCCATGGTGAGCACTGCTACCAGGAATATCTAATCAATGTTTAATCACTAATGTGAGCAGTAGTCCTGTCGTATCGGAACTTGTTCTGATCTTGTTAAAACAACACACCCTCTAAAGAGAGGGAGCGCACAAGACCTAGAGGCAACTAGCCTATTTATTCATAAAAGTGGTTTATAACGTGTACGACTTTCTTGATTTGGACATCGTTGTGCTCATGAGGAGGCTCATGGCCAAGTTGGCCGACCGGTTTCGATAACCATAATAAATTTGGTCATCTTCTTCAAGACCTATTCTTCTTATCGTCGGGTTCACTCCTTCTATGGACCATCAGTGGGATCCAGGCGGCACCTCTGTTCCCTAAGGGGAAAAATAAGGTAAAACAGGGGGGTGCATTATCCCCTGTAAAGCACTCTTAAACACTGTTAACTTAGTGCCGTTAGTGTGTAGATTTTGGATCCCATAGCCAATGAGGGTGCATTGAGTTCTAGGACTAGCATGCGTGTCCCACCTGCATATGACAGGGAGGACGGCGCCTGTAGTCTGTGTCCACCCAGATTACACTGGTGTAGGGGTATGTACTGCGGTGAGTATAGGGAAATCTGTGCGGTTTTGCCCCACACATTTTTCGGAGGTTGATCTACCATCATTCAATTTTATTTAACATTGCATTAAAGCCCTTGTGACAGCACACCTACAGTGAGGGTGGTCAAATACCTTACAGACCTGGAGTCCCACACATCTGTAGGGACATAGATTGCAAGTCACTTAGGTCAGCATTTGAAAATATGCTTTGGGGTTCTGCCATACAGAGATTGACACCTGCAACAGACTCTATCAAGAGAGAGTCCATCTAATGCAGTGAAATTGCGTAGCATTGTATCACCATCATCATTTATCATTACAGTGAGCTGCACTGAATTCTGTGTAATGTCTGGAGGATGGCTTCACTGTCTCCAACCTTTCTATGTTTACTGTTAGGTCCCCAACCACCAGACTGTGTGATAGCTATTGGAACGTGTGCATGTTTTAGTCAAAACATTCTAAATGCATTCTCCTTTTGCTTTTTTATTTATGTATCACCTATGCCGATTATTAAAGCATATTCCAGTGTGCAAACAGAGATAATCCGTTTATACCAGCGTAATACTTTAAACAGGAATGCTTTATTAAAGACTAAACAAAAGGGGGTAATTCACAAAGAAGTAGCTTTGACTTGAAATTGACTGTAGAGGGCGATTAGATTCACCAAACAGGTGCTGTAACTTTGACGTGCAAATGTTCGTGCTTCTAGTATCCATGGCAAATTCTTTTTGAGTTAAATAGCCCTCTCCATCTGTAAGTCAAGGGTACGTCAGAGTTACCCATAGTAACATAGTTCTGAATAGGCCTCATGGCAGTGCGTTGTGTATCTGTTTTTGTGCAGGAGTGTCTAGTACGTATACGAGCTTCATTCGAACTTGAGACAGATCAACAATTGTTTTCATCCCTCTTAACCTTGGTCTCTTGCCCAGACACCCCATGGAGCAACAATAATCCCTACAATGCCTCACTGCTCATATTACTTTGCACTCTTTGAAATTAACTTTCCAGTGAGGCTCGGTAGGCAGAGCTCCCTTTTAAGCCACAACCCGATAACATCGCCCTCTTCAGGAAAATTACATCTAGTAAAACCCTGACCCTCTGGCCATTCTGGAGTTGAAAATATTGAAAAGCGTTCTTGAAAAAAAGTCCCAAACCCTCTCCTTCAATATTGGAGATCTGATATGTATATAGGTTAGCAGATGTACTTCATGTGAATAAATGTGAAGGCTAACACATGTACTGCTCTAGAAAGTATTGGGAAGGTAGCACATATATCTCACAGAGAAGATAAGTGAAGGTTAGATGCATTTGAGGGTGGGAAGTGTGCTGTACTTAGAGGACTTGGAGTGGGGACTTGTGTGGCACTTTATAATGTTAGCCTGCCCACAAAGACATATGACAATAACCTATACATTGAACTTAGAAGATGTAGAAGTTAGCCAGTGTAGGACAGACATATACTTGATATTGAACTTAGAAGATACCTGAAGGTAGCCCATTATAAAACCTAGAATATATATAGCAAGACTATAAGAGTAACCTGTCGATTGCGTTTTAGATAATCTATGATCACAAGATCTTATGGTAGCCCATCTGTGACACCTAGAAGATGTACTAAGGTGGATGTTCTAATGCACTTTGTCCGTAGTGCCTAGAAGAGCCTAGGAGGGTTCCTTTTCTTTTCACACAGACAATCAAAACAAACAGCGAGATCAAAGTTAAGCTCTAGTGGAGCCTAATGTATGTACAATGCAGCACTTTGGTGGACATCTGCCGCTGGCACGGCTTTCCATCCAAACACATTAGAATGCAGCGACAACTATGTCAAACTCCGTCTAGCTGGCCACTTACGTCTTTGCATCCTTACACCAGACTTGCCTCAACACATCTGCCATTAGAACATGGCGACAACCTCCGAGAGACTCAGTCTAGCCAGACACATAACAAATCTCTTGCACTAGCGCTTTGTCGAGACCTCCCTCAGCACAATCCACATGCCCGACCTCTTGGGTTGCTTATTGGTACCAAGCCAGCTCACCCAATTCCTAATCTTGGCAAAATGCGCAGACACACACACACACACACAACACACACACACACACACACACACACTCTCTCTCTCTCTCTCTCTCTCTCTCTCTCTCTCTCCCTCTCTCTTTCTCTCTCTCTCTCTCTCTCTCTCTCTCTAAGCTTTTTCTGAGAATGTTCCCATGCCCTGGACTTCGGTCCACGGGGGTGTTTCTACTACAAACCTTGTTGAGGCCATACTAATAGGAAAAGGCGCTATATGACTGACAACTTAAAATATAATACAATACAATAAGAAGGGTCTCAGGCATATACCAGCTCACTGACAGTGATGTACCCCTACTCAGCAGCAAGGAGGCACTAGATGTGGGAATGAAACATCCAATGTCATTGAAAGGGGTAAATCACATTGACACACAATTCAACAGCGTTGTGAATGTAGGACACTGTACATGTAGAGACACATAATATTCTCAAAAATGGTGGCTCAGAAATGCCATGCTTTCATATATGTCTGAAGTGACAAGAAGCACTGGTGATATCTATAGAGAAATCATTGAGCATGTGGCTATAGACATGATCCAACTGCAAACCAGGGTAAGTAAAAAGATATTGTAAAACTGGCGGCAGTAATTCTAGGTCGTTTTACATTGTAAAGTAAATTTAATGTGTGAACACCTTCTCCATTTGAGGCTACTGTGCTGGTTGACCAAGGCCAAAGAACCTAACGTGGGAGGTGGTCACATCCCACACTGTTGCTATTATGGGAATCCCACAAGAACCCTTCTGAAATATGGTAGGTGCTCCAACTCTGGGATTTTCATGTTGTGCCTGCTGGGCTAGTTTTCCCCATCCACCACATCACAACATTTAATGGTCTCTAATTTACTTTCCATGCAAAAGAACTGGCAAAACACACAGAACGTGTCTCAATGTCTAGATTCCCTTAGACCTCAACAGAAAATTAGCGAGGTTGAGTACATTGCAGCCCCAAGTGAGTTTCAATATTATCGGCTTAAGAATATTTGTTACTGCACCATAATATTTTATGTCACAACTTATTAATACATTCTATCCTGGTTTAATAAATACTTTGGTTTTTCCCATACATTTGTTTTGGATCAGTCTATGGTACCTAAAGCTGAGCCAAAGGTACTTCCAGGAGGCTTTTGTTTGCCTCAGTTTGTGTGCATTGGTGTTCGGTGCTGAGTAGCTCATTTACAGTGCATTAAGCAATTTACCATTCGCCAACTTGACTTCCCCTGTTGAAACATCACAACAGGCACAGTTCCGAAGTGCACCATGAGAAAAACAAAGCCATTTCAGGCACCACACCAGGGTTGTTCAACTCCAGACATCGTGGGCCGGAATCCTGGTGGGTTTTCTGGATATCCCTCATTAATATTCATAAGGAAAAGGTGCATACAGTTAGAATCATTGTATGCTTATTCATCTCATGAATGTTAATGAGGGGTATCCAGAATATCCAACCTGTTTACGGCCATTGAGCCCTGGAGTAGGGCAAACCTGCACTACACCTATTCAAGGCAGAGGATAGAAGGAATTCTGTGGCAATATGTACCTGTTCCATGGGCAACACCGGGGGGTAATGACCTATGGCCCCAGTTAATGGCCAGAGCGAAGTGCAGATACATAAGGCAATTAGCACCACTGGCTACCAAAGCAGTGACACAGGGAGCTAACAAAAAGGTTTTTCCTTCCTACAACGGGGCACCACACGTGTCCCGTTGTAGGAAGAAAAACCCTTTACCAACCTGGCTGCCATGGAAAAGGAAGGCGGGGCTCTGTATGGAACCCCTCTTCCCTTTCCATGGCAGCCTTATAACAATCCACATGACATAATGTGGACTGAAAGGCTGTCACAGTTGAATCAGGCATGTTAAACATTGTTTCATTTATTGTCTATTATAGAGTGCTCTTCATCAGGTTCAATTGGAATTTTCAAATAAGTGCAGTCATTTTCACAAAAGAAAGTGTCAGACATGCCGAATGGAATAGGCCAGACATTTTTGAATGGCTGGCGCCTCTCGCAGTCTGAAATGGCAAGTAACAGATCCATTTTAAGCAAATTGATTCTCTTGTTGGCCAGTCAGCCCCAATACTGCTGGAATCAAACACATAGGTATTCAGCAGAGGAATTCACCACCTGCAGTGCACCCCGTAGCTCCACGTGTCACTACTTAATTAAAAGCATTCGGAACAAGCATAGGCAATGAAAACAGTTTGTTCTTTTGTTTAGGCATGGGAAAAGCACTTGCCAGGCACTTCCATTGTGGTAAAAACTGTCAATTGGTGATAGAAGGTATAACATGGTGAGAGTAACTGGTCATCCAATTGCCAAGCCTGGAAAATACATAACACTTATAAACACGCCAAATCTGTTGGCATTGCCAATGCTTGTATTTAACAGGACTTCACCCTTAAAAAAGTGATGAAAGTAAAGCATTCCAATGCCTAGTTCACCCAAGAGCTCCTAGTAATTCGCTCCAAAAAAATGGTAGCATTGGCCACTTTGAAAAAAAAAACCCAACAACGTCACCAAAGCAGCCGACGAGGATCTCTCCAGAGACTATAAAAACGCCATCATTCATGCCAAGGCCTCTTCCTTCAACACTAGGATTGAAAATGCCAAATGAGGGGCCAGAGAAATCTTTGCAATATTCAGAGAGCTGGAGGCTCCGGCGCCCCCTCCACCGACCATCATGAAAGATGAGTCATGGTGTAATAAAATTCAAGCCACCATGCTTGATAAACTAGAAACCTTACACTCCAAAATTCTAGCTCACCAAAAAGCCCTATCCAATCTCCTAGATAACTATCACCACACTTCCACACCAGCCACCTCTCCTGACCATCCCCTGTGTTTGATTTTAAGAAGATGTCTGAACTCGAAGTCACCAGCTTCCTTAACTCCATCAAACCCTCTAACTGCAAAGGGGACACATGCCCAGTTTAGGTCATCTAAGACTGTGCCCCTTCCCTGACCCCACTTATCACTGCCTTCATTAACTTCTCTTTCCAGACTGGACATGTTCTGTCTGGACTTAAAGAAGCATGGGTGAGTCTGCTCCTAAAAAAAAACACACTTGACCCATCTATCCTAGGCAATTACTGGCCAATCACCACTGTGCCGTTTGTGCTAAAAATGTTGGACAAAGCAGCCTACCTGCAAGTCCAAAAATTCATTGAGGACAACCCTATGCCACCACCTCGCTACCGCAGCCAACTACTCCCCGAGAGCCTGTGCATGGATAACTTCCTTCCTGAAGGATAGAGTGATGAAGGTTTTCTCAGAAACCTCCTGTGCCAACCCTAGTCTCATCAAGTATGGGGTCCGAGAAGGTTCCTGCATAGCACCTACACTCTATAACCTCTTTACACAACCTCTGTTCAAGAGCCTTGATGGACTCGGCATCACATACACTAACTATGCTGATGACACTCAGGTGCTCATCCCTCTCTCAGGGGACTACCTTGCTGACCTTATAACCCTCAACTCTATCTACTCCACAATCCAATCCTGGATGGCAGAAAACTGGCTATGCCTCAACTGTGAGAAGACTGAACTTCTGCTAAATGGGTCCCCGTCCACATTGGGTAAACTGGATGAACAATATTGCTCCTTCACAGTGGATAACATCCCTATCGTTGCAGCCAAAACCATAAAAACAGTGGGCATCTACACTGAACCTGATCTATCCATGAACAGACAGATCAACCCAGTAGCCTCCACTTCAGCCTACCACTCTAAACCTCTCACCGCAGTTAGGTATTTCCTTTCCCCCCTAATTGCCTCACTATTGCTAGGGCAAATATAGGGTCAAGGCTTAACTACTGTAATGCCCTCCTCACTGGCACCTCCCAAAATAATCTGACCAAACTACAACTAGTGCAGAACAATGCCCTGAGGGCTGCAACTGGCATCTCAAGATGAGATCACATCTCTGAAGTCAGGAGGAAAGTACTCTGGCTCCCTGTGAAGGAAAGAATTACCTTCAAGACATTAGCATTGATGCACAAATGCCTTCACAGCCTTGCCCCACCCTATCTAGCTCAAAAAATCTCCCTCCACACCCCTTCCAGACCCAACAGAACGGCCTAAACCAACAGAATGATTGTCCCTTTCACCCACAGAGTACGGGTGGGCGGTTCCAGCTTCCCCAACAAGGCAGCCACCTACTGGAACTCCCTGCCCCCCTTCATTAAGATGATTGACTCCCATGCAACCTTCAGGAAATCTATCAAAACTAGGCTCTTTGTTTGACAGTGCATGTATGCCATTTGCTGTTTATGCTCTATACATTCATGTATGCCTTCTGCTGTTTTTGTTAATCCTGTAACTGCAACATTGCTCTCTGTACCAAGCTTTCTTTGCTGAGGCCACATTTGTGTAACCTTGAATCAAGCCTTCTTAAGTTGTCTCATAGCGCCTCTATGCTCGTGGGCAGCAGTGCGCTCTACAAATACAAATAAATAAATAAAATAAATAAGGACATACATAGTGTTTATAAACTGAAAGGCTGAAGGCAGGCATGGTTAAGACAGTTTTATTACACCATTAGTGAGTTTCCAGCTCCAATTAAACCATTACATCTCAGAAGACTGCTTTGAAACAACACTAGCAGGCACTTGGAGTGCAAAGTTTAAAGGAAAGGCTTAATTAAAGTGAGCTGAAAGAGTTCCACATAGGAGGTGTTTTGGGTGGGGAGGGGCAGGAATTGGGAGGGAGGGAATGGCCATAGGGATAGGCATTCCCATGTGCAGTCAATATGTAGGCAAATAGCCAAAGAAACTCCTTCAATCCTTGTGTCGGTACTCATATGGCATTTCTCCCTATCTACTTTAAAACAATAGATTTAGTTTATAGGTGGTGCAAGAGCCTAATAGTCCAAACTAAAATGGGTCAAACAGACAAAGCTGAGAGACAAGCGTTCTCTCTCTATCCAAAACTGTTAAGCCTCACTCCTTTGCACCTGCCCTTCAATAATTCAGATCGGAGCTTAAGCCCCACCTCTTTTGTGACCCCCAAAAACATGTGCACTCAACCAAAAACGTGACCGATTTCACCCACACTGAGATTCCAGCCTTTGCCCTCTCATATTCGTGCACAGGGGCGTTGCTAGGGGGGGGGGCTAAGGGGCTATAGCCCCTGATCTTTTGGTTGTAGCCCCGGATAGAATCTCAGGAGCTACAGCCAAAGACTAGCTAGCCCCCAGTCCCATCAGTTCCGACATCAGCATAGCCCCGGGTCTTTTCCAGACCTAGCAACTCCCCTGTTCGTGCATTGTAAAATATTCCTTTGACTGATGGATAGTACTTAGAATGCACGCATTTCTTCTCATTACCTGCAAATGGTAGAGCCCTTCGCTGATTTAGCGAGATAGAATAGTCCGTTTGCTTTCAGGGAAGGTCAGAGTCCGCCACACAGATTGCCTTCATCCAGGGGATAGATCCGGTAGAGGGGGATCTTGGGGGATGGCCGGCTGCATTCCTCTCTCGAAGACCCCAGATTGCCTTCTCTTTAAATTATCCATTGTTGAGCATGTTATCATTGAATTTGTAAACCACTGTGCAGCCGCTCTCCTGTAATTATGGTGTGGGAGATGCTAGCAAGAGTGCTCACCCGTGATATATTTACTGCTTCAATTAAGTCCTGGAAGAGGGGAAAACATGCCTACACGACGGGCGAGGCCTCACAAAAGATCTTCTAATTACAAAAAAGTGATTAATTTTGTCAGGTAGCATCGGGTGAAAAGTTCATTTTGGAGGGGAAATGAAACGGTGGTGGGGCAGGGGCTGACATGTAGAGGATGACCGCGTGGCAATAAAACTAGACATCATCGAAACCTGTCGGAAAAGGGCCAGCAGGACGAGGACGCAATTCTGCAAAACCAGTATTTTTCTCATTCAGAATTTAATTTGGAAAAGGTATATGCACATCTAATACGATCTACAAGCTGCCATGGAGCCCCTTGACCTGTAATCGTGTCTCCTTCGCAGCTGTACAGTTTTTTTACAAGGGCACAACGAAACCTACATTTCGGCGGGCTTGGGGGATAAATGGTATGTGCGGGCCACTTCAGAAAATGAGCAGGGAAAACGTGGCGGCTCCACTCCTCTGTTCTACTCCAAGGGCTGCCTGGCGTGGGGCCCAAGTAACAAATGTTACATTTTAAGGCCCAATATTAACATAAAAATTGCCAGAAAGAATGACAAAGTGACTGGATTCAAAGATAACATACACATTTAGTTGCTTTCATAATTGTTATATCTAAAGCCCAGATATCTGATCAGGCATCACCCTTTATGCAAAAGCGACCACCAGTGGACCAAGCCGAAGTACAGTAGGCCACTAATCCAACTTCCACATGAGTTACAAACCATACATTTATGTTCATTATATCATTATATGACAGTATAAAACATTTTCATTTTCTGCTCTAAAATATGCCAGTATCCCCAAATATGAACATACTCACGTTTGGTTTGCGCATCATGCCAGTATAGATTCTGCAAGAAAACATGTCCATCCCAGTAAAAAAAGTCAAGCCACAGAAATAAATGTCTAGACTGGCTGTACCAAAATGCAACTCTAGCCATGTAATACCACATGCCACGCCTACTTTTTTAAAATGTTTTTTTTTATAGATGCCCAGTTAAGACAACAAAAAGAAAACAACTATTGCCACAGTCGCAAATTACTAGACTGGCTGCACCAAAATGCCATTCTAGCCACATAAAACATCATGCTTACTTTATTACGGATGTCCACTAAAATGTTATGTTTAGTGAAATACCCCTTTCCCCATCCTTCCCTCTACCACCAACCACCACACCCCATCTCTCACCGTCTACCCGTCAGAATCTGCTCCTCAGCCCAGCATTACACATAAGCACACATGCACACACACACCCAATTACACATTAACTCAATCATTTAAACATCCCATTCACCATACACTCTTTCACAAACACTCATTCATTCACATAAACATTACATACACACTTATTGCACACATGCATACATACATAATGCCCTAACATGCAACAGCCTTTAACACTGCTAGTTTCAGAAAAAATACTTCCTTCTCCTCTCTGCCTAACAAAAAGCAAGTAAAAACATCAGCCCCTCCCCTTGGATGTGAAAGAGCACTAAACATTATTATATGTTTGCTTGCATCTGTGGGGGGGCTGATATGTGCATGTGATATTTCTGAGGCAGAGAGGCGATGGAAGCCTTTCTTGAAGCTAGCAGCTTTATAGTTTTGATGTGCTTGTGCAAATAAATGGTTCTGCATGAACACAGTAACACTTTAAAGCCACCGTTTCAGGAAAGGCTTCTCCCCCTTCTCTGGCTAACAAAAAGCTATGTGCGGAAGCCCAGCCCCTCAGTTCACATTTTGGAGAATGGGGGGCTGAAGCCCAGTAAGCTCAACAGCAATGCGCTCCTGGTTTTATAGAACATAATTCTTTGCCATATAGTGCTGTAGTGTCACATTCCCTGACACACTGTGAGAAATTCGACCATTTGCACGGGAAGGGTGTGCTTGCATGGGAATTTTTATGTTTTGGATTATTAAAATTGAATGACGGGAGATCAGCCTCTGAGAAATGTGTGATGCCATTTTGCACACATTTCATCTTCTTCCTGCACAAAACGCATAGTCACGTCTACAGGCTCCGTCTTCCCCTGTCATATTCAGCTGCAATGTGACAGCCACATGTACATCAAAGGATCTCAAGAAGGGAGTAGGGGGAAGGCACACCTTCCTCCAGCCACGGGCAGCCTAATTTATATATCAAAGGCTCCATGGATCTGCTTTCCCTTTGTCTAATCCAGCTGGTGGCCATGCATACTAATGAGAGATAATTAAGGCAGGCCTGGAGAAGAGGCTTGGTTGTTGGATCAGACAACAGGAAAGGCAGGGCTAACAACCATTTAGTATGAAATGTGTCAGCTTGAAGCTAGTTCCATCCTCTCTTTATGAAAGGCAGTGAAGGGCCTGTCTGGGTCCAGCACTTACTAGAGGTGTCCCTACATAGCAGACCCCTTTTAGAGCGATGAAGGATCTGATTTGGGAGAGACAGGACATCTGCTCCATTAACAAACTTCAAGGGAGACCTGCTCTTTAATCAAGAGTCATAGAGGGCTCAGTTAACCAGAGAGACACTTTGATCTACAACAGACAGGAAGATGAGTGGGACTTAGTTATGTGTTTTCAGCCCTTGTCTGTCTGGTCCTGACCTCCTGCATAACAGAAGAGTGTTGGTGGGGACCCACAATTAGCCTGCACCAATCACTGGGGCCCATTTGGCTTTAAAAGAGGGCTGAACCCCTCTTTTATGAGATCATTCGATGACTTCAAAAGAAGTAAGAAGATGACTCATTCGGACCCGGGCTAAAGGTACAGTTTACCTGACATCTTATGCCAATGAAAGAAGGCCAGGTGTTCCGAGAGGGAATCAAGATCCCTGCCTAATCATCTCCCAGCGAACAGAGGAAGATACCAGACTCAGAGAACCTGTCCAGCAGCTTCAAAACCGGTACCCTGCCAGAACACAGTGTGCCCTGCTAGGTTCTACCAGCAGGCTTCCTAGGTGGGAAGTACCAGAGAGTATCTGAACTAAGGACAAGGCTGTTGCCTGCAAATACTCTCCTTTGGGACTTCTGCCTTGAAAGGACAATATGAGCACTGCAAAGAAGCTATGCGGAGTGCCACACAAGCGTCATCCAGTGTCCATCTTTTAAGGACATTTTTGATACAGTCGAGTCCTTGAACCCCATCCGGCTGCACCTCGCACTGTTGTCACGCCGCATTCACGCCTTCCGAGCCGCCTGGACCAGCATTCCAGATCCCCCAACCAGAACAATTCTTGGCCATGAGCTGCTGTGCTGGGCAGCCTGCAGACGTGTGTCCAGCCTCGGTTGCCGAACTGCCTGTCGCCTGGTACCTGTAGCTGTCTCCCGCCACTAACTCTGTCACAAGGGCTGCAAAGCACCCTGGAACTGCATTGATACTGTCGAGAACCAAGAACTTTTCCAGCACCAGGTACATTGTGGTTCACCCCCCTGGTCCTTCCCCAAAGGCCCCTAGAGGCAGTTATGACCCTTCGCCCCCTTGGTGCTGGAACAGAATATCCTTGGGAGTAACAAATGAATAAAGGGTCAAACAAATGACAGACAAGGACAAGTTTGCATACCACATGAGGAAGACAATAGGCACATGAGGAAGACAACACCCTAACCCTAGTGGGAGTGCCTGTCCTTAGATAGCGAGTGATGTACTGCCTATCTAAAAGAGGATAGAGCAAAGAGATAAGGTCCCTAATTCTCAACAATGTGTGGGCAGGACTCACAATGGATTTCAAATGAAAAAAGCGAAAAAGCAACAATGTCCAGCATAAAACCACCATAGGAGGTATCAGCGGCAAGTACTGTGATTACATCTTGCGAAGATGCAGCTAGAAAGCTGAGCATGTGGTAAGTGCTGCCATGGGAATTTCCATACTGCATTTATTCACCCTTAGGCTACCACCAAATGTGGGTGGTTTTAGCGTGGAATCAAGAAAACACATTGTAAAAAATGAGTAAAAAAATTGTCCCAATTGAACATGGGATACCCTTAAAAGGCTCACTCAGCGTGAGGAAAATGTGTCAGACACAAAGAGTGTCCCCTCTAGCTCATGGGGATATCTCATCAGGTTATGTGAAGCACCATAACCAAGAAAGTCGAGTGCTTTCGATTGTACAAGGGGTTCTAGACCATCATCTTCAGGGCTGGGGATTTTCCAGTAACAACATTACAGGTTCCAGCATTTCTCAAGTGGAGGCTGCCTGGGCTTGATGCTCCGTCCCCTGTGAGGGAACACATAGTACAACCTAAGTGTACGGGTCTTAGTTGACCAGAAACCATGTCAGAACATTTGACAATACACTGACTAGTGCATGCATACTGTCTATAGTTAAGATTGGGAAAAGTTTCCAAAACAACGTATCTGAAGAGCATATAACTATGCAGCTACTCATTATGTTGCTAAGCTTCTGTATATTGCCGGGGAGCTGCTGGGGGATGGGCCAATGGCGAAGGGAAGGTGGGTGCAGGGTAAGGAAGTATGCTCTGTGTGGGTCAAAAAATATGCTGGTGCAATTATCAGGGATATACATGGCCACCCTGTGGACATCCTGTAAGGTATGACAGAAGAATCAGTTCATGTATGTGCTCACCTGGGATTGGGTAGCCGAAGTAGCAGAAAGACAGAGTGTGCGTGGTTTCCGGGGAAACAGCAACAATAGCAAAACTGTGGAAAGATAAATATTGCTATATATGAACGCGAATGCATGCTGCGTTTGATGATGTCTGTAGGTTCCAAGGGTACAGGCATTGGGCTGAGGTCGCACTGTACAGGCAAAGCTTACCTTTACAAAAGTAAGGAACGAATCCTCAATCGCAGCGTGACATGAACGCAAACGAGATACTGCCAGCAGTGGCATTCATAAGTAGTTCGCTCTTCCATTTGTGCCATGGTGGGCGGAGCGTCGGGTGTGGCCCAGCAAATGCTCTGTCCTATTGGGTAGTGCAGGCATTGAATAACGGGTCTTCGGTGAATGTCACGGGAGGCAGAGCGGTGGGTCTGGCCCTGCGGCTGTGCTTACAGTCGGATAGTGTATCCATAGGCATGTTAAAAGTGCTGTGTTCGTCACCGGGGGTGGGGCGAAAAGGACCTGGAGTGTAGGTAAATGAGCCTATTACAGGAAGCAACCTTGGAGGAGCTCGGGGGTCAGTTGTCAGAGGCAATTCTACAAGGCTAAGCTTGGAAAAAATCAGCTAGCTGCATATGGAAAGTATGATAGTGCTCATAAGGGGCGCATGCAGACATGGACCTGCAGGTGTGTGTTCAAACCCCTGCATGAGGGTCTGGACAGGTAGTGTGTCATGAGCCTCAGTGAAATGGTACTGGGGTCAAGAAATATGTTGTGAGTCCTGCCCACAAATTGTTGATAATTAGGGACATTGGGCCTCATTACAACCTAGGCGGCCACGGAATTAACAGTGCTGGTAAGGGACGGCACCGTTAATTCCGGGTCGCCCTATTACGAGGTCTGTAGCGGGTCCCGCTCTGGAATGCCTGGTCAGACTAGGCGTCCTTAGCGGACCCGCTAGCAGACCAGGATGCTAACAACAGGCTCGTCATTAATAGGCCCGTTATTAGAATCCTCCCCATTCCTATTGAGCCCTATAGGGGTCCAAATGGGAATGGAGATGTACAAGGTCCCGCGAAAGGTATTTACTGTGCCCTCCAAGGTCAGAATGGCCCAGTAAATCCCTTTTTGCGGGACCCGGACCCGGTATCCGGTATGGGGGTACAATGCCACTAAAAGCGGCATGGCTACCTCCATACTCGTAATGAGGCCCATTATCTCCTTGATCTATCCTCTTTTAGATAGGCGGTACATCAGTCGCTATCTAAGGATATTCACTGCTGCTAGTTTTGACCCCTTTATTAATGTGTTACTCCCAAAGAACCATGTAGGTTGTGTTATGATAACTGTTTTGTTACGGTTAGGGAAGGTAGTTGCCTTTCTCCTTTGCTCCTCAGAGAAATAAGCCCTTTTGTTATTCACCGAATATCCATGAACAGTAAGACTGATTACTTTACCAAGGTATACAGTCTTTCATCTAAAGATTGATCATCGATAGCCTTTTCAACTAAACATGTTCTGAACATGTTTTCCCAAAAATAGATGTATGTATTTTTGGGTGGGGGGAAAGGTTCCATTTTGAACACAAGAGTTTAGAGGGGGACACCCCAATAAAAATAAATAAATAAATGGCTCCTGTTCTGGAAATTACTCGCTGACACTACTTGAGTTACAGGGCGCTGTCCTGCGCTTAAGTACATTGTAAGTGTATGGAATCGATTTCAGCACTGGACAAGTCCCTCTGCCTTGTATAATATCTGTGAGTAATTTCAGAACTGGATACTTTTATTTTATTGGGGGGGGTACCACCATTAAAAAATAAAAGTCTTAAGTGGACTTGCTGTCACTACACAAGTTAGAGGGAGCTGTCCAGTGCTGAATTAGATTGTTACTTTTTTTGCAATCAACTTCAGTTCTGGACAGCTCCCTGTAAGGTTATGCATGTTTCAGTGATTTAACATTCAAAAAATGTAAATTGTTTATATAATGAAACTCCATTCGATTAAAGGGTTTTGATGTATAAACTCTTTTCACTTTATGCATGGAAATTCGGTGTAATATCTTTAAATAAAAAATAATGTGATGCAACATCACCTCGATGTACATTTGTCGAGGAAAAGACATGTAACCCTTTACCAACTACCCCCTGTCAGTTTCCAGAGTGCATCCCTTTCCTTTGTGAAACTGTCTGTCCGCTGTGTTCATTTACAGGGTGGGTCGTATTTGTAGTGTGCTAGAACTGTCTGTTGTATTAATAATACAGTAGATATGTGTATGCAACCTTGACAGGACAGTCCATTGTATCATTGAGTAATAACTGTATTATCACTGTCTTGCAACTAACCACTTATCCACGACCTTGCAGAGATAAGCCTACCGTTCCGTCCACATTACCAGAAATTGGACAAGGAGGTCTTATAATTCACTTGTATTCAGATCTGTCCGGATCCCTTCTGGTGTACTAGAGGTGTGGGGTTGATTGATGGTTTTGAAACCGATATTCATCTCTGGACCACTGGTGACCTGAAAGTTGATTGGTCACACACACAGTGCAGGACTTTGCCTGCAATGATGTCCCATTCACTGATCTGGAGTGACACAACTTCTAATGGGGGCAACTTCACAAATGCAGAATACCATAATCTATAAAAGGGTGAAATATAATCATTTGATATGTTTTCCCACTTTCTCAGACAATCTAAGTGCGCTGGTAATCAAAACCCCAGAACAGGAATTAATGTTATTATAAGATATATGAGAGGTCAAAGCATTATGCTGCAATGAATCCTGCAACAAAAGAAACAGAGACAAGAAAAACATATGAAATATAAAAAAACTGGGCACTTAATCTAGTGTGAACTGCATTTGTTCACTTTGCATTGAAAAGCTCAAGGAGCTCATTCTTTTCCAAAACTGAACTTTGGAGCTATATTTTGCCCATAACTCCCATCTCTTCTTTGTTAAGGTCTCGTCGAGAAAATACTTAGCTCTTTTTACGTCACTCGGACATGCAGCAAATCACTTTCTTAGGTTGTGCAGGTAACCAGCAAAACTATCCCAGCTTCATCTCTTACATAGCGACACGTGTTCGTTCGTAAAGGGAATGCAGGCACGTCACGTGCGTTCACATGTTGGCGAACTGTCCATTGGATGGCCCGTGGTGGATTGACATATTCCAACACATTTCCATTGTAGCATCAGGGGAAATACAACTTTGCAAATTAGTTATATTTCTGTATGAACCCTACACTGCGGAATTTCTATGCAAAGCAACATAGCTCTCGATTAACAGGACTCGATAATTAGGAAACAAATGATGCAAAGAAACTGGAAAGCAGATTAGAACAGTGGCGCACAGCATTCGGGCCGTAGGACAAGTGTAGCCCTAGAGGACACTATGGACCTTCAAGCCACATGAGTTTCACGATAAAGTGTTGACTGGACTAAAGTCAGCCACTCACTAAGTCTGCCAGGTCAGGTGGTTGAAGCCTCTGTAGTGCAGTGTTTGCATTTGCATCATGATTTCTGCATTTTTACTTCTATTTAAAAACATGGTTTCAGCTCTATAGACCAAATCATTCAACGTGATAATGCCATTACAAGGCTATGTATCACGTGTCACAGTAAACAAATAATAAATAAAAAATACATTTTAAACCCATTTTTTTAACCTTCAATGTATGCACTGATGCCTCTACCACGCGTTCATTCCAGTGGATTGTTTGGGCCACTGGATGGAAAATGTTTGGTACATTCGGCCATCCAGTGCCACCACTTGTTCACCCCTTGAGCAGAATATGTTATACAACAGGGGTTCATTCAGACTATGATTATTATTTAAAATGTTTGAACTGAAGTGAATATCTTGAATGGTAATAAATTAAAATAAGTGCTAAAAAACTCAAAAAGGACCGCATTGTACCATTAAGTGTATGCATTATCTGACTGAGTGAAAAGGGAGGTACTTTATCAATGAAAACATAAACACATAAAATGGCGGAAGACCACCATAGAAATGAAGTAGCGGGCATTCGTGATACATCTACAAAGGTTGTTTACATCAAATAAAGATCGACTTTGTCCTGTCAACAGTGAACACACAAGTGCAGTGGAATGGCATTGGACAATTGCGGGAAATGCAAGTATATTATGAATGAGGAGGCAGTATGGGTTTAGTGGGGGCCCTTTAGAAAATGCACGGTTTCTGAGTGAGCACCCAACTGGTGAATACATGCCTGCATGCCTGCATCCTCTCTTTCTAATCTAAGTGAGCGCCACTCAGACTGGAAAGTGTCCATTTTGGTGATCGTGCATTCATTGCTAGAGGTGAAGAAGAGTTCATTGTCCAGTGCTGGTGCGCCGAGAAGCTGAAGGTAGAGGCAAGGACATGTCATTCGAGCCAGTTAGATAGCTCAAGGGTTAGCACACTGATTGGAGTATTCAGCAAAATAACTTCTCAACAGCTGATACCGAATGCAAGCGTTAAATGCTCTTTTCTGTACATATGGTTGTCTGATTAAAATAACCTACTAGAACTCTAACTAAAGTGATTACCTCTATGTGATATGCTGCCATTTTAGCCGGCTCATCCTCTTGAGATGTCAGTTTCATTACTAGAAGCTGCAACAGTGTAATCGTAAATCCCTTGCAAGGCTTAGCATACGCTGAGGCATCAAGGAGGTAAAAAATACTTAATTTGAACCTCCTCATATCTCTCAGAGGCCCAGTTATACACGTAACCTAGATTAATGTCCTGGATGAGAGCCAGAGCCAAGCAAACCTACAAAGGTCAAAAATGTTCTTAAAACTGAGGGCTAGGTGTGATGCACAAGAACATGACGTAAACATCTTGGACCCAAACTTTGCAAGCGTTAGGATGACTATTATCTTTTTAGTCCCAAATAGCAATCAATTGGCCAGCACGTCTTCTGAAGTTAAAACTGCAGCTGAGCGAGAGCAATGCTTTCCCGTTTTGGAAGCATACCGGTACCTGGGGGTGCAGTTGGACATTATTGCACCCCAAAATCACTGCAGGGTCATATCCAATAATCCACCCTTCATGCTTAAGACAAGTGCAGGCGTTGCAAAATGCAGCCGTAGGATCCTTTTGATTCTTTTGAAAAGTGGGCCTTTGGTGACCTTCATTGCTTCCCAGCGCTAACAAAACAATAGTGAAGGATGTTTCGTTTTTGAAAGTCTCTCTGACCTTATTTTACACCATACATAAGTACTGGAATGGCCCTTTGTCGTTCCCAGTTAATCATTTTTGTTCGAAAGTTCCACCTTATCAGAAATGGCTCCTCAATGGGGGATATCATTTGCATTTGCTTAATCCAGAGACAGAGGAATACCCTTCTGAAACTTTTCTAAGAAAATATGTGCATGCAAGCATCCGAGCTATCTACAAGGTACATGGCTGTAGGCAGGGTGGTTGTTTCTCCTGTTTCTCCTTTCTATACCATTTGTCACCCGGGCCATGAGTATCCAGCCCATGAGTGTTTGTGTGTTGCTTATATGAGCCTCAGAAGTTGTTTCCTCTGCCAGCATCTAGGGTATGTTGAGGCACCGGGCTAATGACATTTTTGTCTGGACAGAAGTCAAGTGGCAGGAAGACACTCATTAACTGGCACTATGTATTTGAATCGTATTTGGGTGAGAGTCTATACGGCCGCAAAGACACACTGTCTTTCCTGCTCACCTGTTACAAGTGTGTGTTTGGTTGCATTGTGTAACTCAATAGTTGTCACAACCTGGTAAAGTTAGGAGGTACTGGGTAAGTCACTTCAATACTTCAACTTGCCAGTCCAGAGTGTTAGCTCAGTTTGCAAATGGGAAAGACTCAGACAGGGCAGATACTGGGCCACTTGTATTTGTGGAGGTCAGGGACGCCCTCTTAGTCCTCGTTGCTGCATCGTTAGACCTGAGGGGTTCAGGACTAATTTTAAGGGGAGACATGTTCTCTGGGCATAACTACCTAGACTGTCAGTGGAAGTGGCCAGCATACGGGTGTCTACCACCTGACCTTGTATAGCCCATCCAGCCTCTGTTGCCTGTAAATTAGATCGTGCTTGTTTACACCAGGCCAAGTTGTGTAATAAACCAGGTGTGTGTGTGTGTGTGATATGGAATGCATCCATCTGGATGGGAGAAGGAGTTAGCAGCATGATAGAACCGCCTTTACTCTGCCAGGTCAGCATAAGGCAATATGAGGTGTCAGGAAATTAGCACCGTATTTGAAACATGTTTACTACCAATAATACACGTACACTGTTGTGTAGCCACATGGCCTTTGATCAAGCTATGAAAGCCAATACGTTATGGATTGTGAAAGCATGTAATGATATCAGATATGCAATACTAGTCATAAACTCTACAGTGGTGTCAAATAAAACGCTATATCGCCCTAATCTGTAAAACTCTCTCAGACAGCCTCAGAATCCCCCTGGCCGGAAATGATTTCAAGTACACTGCCATATGCTTGCCATCTGTGGTTGTGTACATTGGTCAAAGTTAAGTTACATATCACATACACAATTAGTTGCATACCCGTAGTGGTGTCATATACTCTATCAGACTTCTATGGCATAAAATCACTTTCTGTACAAAAGAGAACATGTCAGTGTTCGACCAACAGATAGTGGGGTTCTACGCTATCCTCTCCTGGGTATAGGTAGAGCCCAGCACAGCCCCTTTTCACACATCATAGGTGCCCAGAGACCTCCGTGCAAAATGCGATTATTTATTCCATCAGAACGTCCGATGAGATGCGGCTAAAGGAACCGAATTGCTCCTAGACTTTGGAAACACATACAGGTCCGTTTGTATGCCACATTAATTGCTGGCAAGGAGGGGTGTTGCTAGATCCTGAGCGATCCGGGGCTTCGCTAATGTCGGGGCTGTTGGGACTTGGGGCTAGCTAGCCTTTTGGCTGTAGCCCCTGAGCCTCTACCCGGGGCTACAGCCAAAAGACCAGGGGCTATAGCCCCCCTTAGCAACGCCTCTGCTAAACACGTTGAGCGTGTGTAGTAAAGGTGTGTGAAGCATTGTCCTCACCGCCTATCTGATGGGACTGTGACGACTTTTACTACCTGCCAAATTGCAGGGACTAACCAATGGGTGAATTGCAGGTCAGATGCCTAAACACCAGGGCTCAAGTCGAGGGTACACACGGTGGACGGAGTCCCACCACTTTTTTCCAGAGGGCGCCTTGATATGCTCATTTTTGTTCATACACATTCTGTTAATGAGTCCCCCCACTTTTTTTGAAGACTTGACCACTGCGTAAAACTCCCAAAAACATAATCCATTGGCCAATCAGGCTAATCAACATTAGTCCAGAATTCCCACTTTTTCACCATTGCGCTGGGGAACAAGTACTTAAACGTGGCCACAAAGCATCCTATAGCTCTCACCTAAATGCACAAATAAGCATAATACCGGAGTCTCACAGTCTTTATTGATGCCACATAGCATTATCATACATTTATATATCACTCATGCCATGTTCCTCCCACTTCTAAGTGCTATAATAATGGATGTAATTTTCATCTATTTTTACGGTGTGCAATACATCAACCTCAGAAAGATAAAGATCTGAGTCAACCACATTGTGATTCACACCAGAGCCTGCTGGCTGCACACAGATATCTGAAACACTCTTTCCATCTGCCTGAGGCTACCTGCAGAGGTCAGTGGACCCACAAGAATCATCCAGGATCGAACTAGGGACTAACCACATGACCTCTAACCCCAAAACCGCCATCTTTGGAAGGGCCTATCACCTCAAAAAGGGGCTTCAACAGGGCTGGGATCAACACAGAGCTCTCCACAGCACCACAGCAATCACTCTTACCATCTGCCTGAGCCTGCCTGCTGAGGTCAGGGGACCCACAAGAAGCATCCAGGATTGAGTTAGGAACTGCCCACGTGACTTCTGAAAAAGAACTTCTTGGTTACTTTATATAAGCACTCTCCTTTGGGCGTCAATTCGCCTGGGCGTCCAGAGCAAAGAGATGACAGAACTAAGGGTTTCTACTATAGCCTTCACTCTGTGTTCCCTGCAAGCCCCTGTTTGCCACAGGTTGCCACAAGAATGCATTGTATACAACACACAAACAACATTCAAATGAAACTCCAACACAAAACTCCATTTACGCAACTAAGTACATACACATGCATTCTTCTCAATTGCCACAATACACTTGCTCACACACATGAAATTAATGAGCTCATTAGCACACACTCCCCAAATATACTCTTCCTCACAGGAACATGGTTCAAACAACACCACACACGTATTATCCTTGACATGCTTTCCCCACACTATTGCATCCTCCACCGAGTCTGCCCATACAAACAAGGTGATGCCATCGCAATCATATATAAAGACACAGGGCCTCATTACACGGAACGCGGTAAAATACTGCCCTTGCCGGCATGGCGCTATTAACGTGTCCGCCTTGGCAAGAGGCCGCTAATTGCGTGCTATTACAAGTAAGCGGACATGAGCACAGCGACATGCTGGTAATGACCCTACCACCATGCCGCTAAAGACCCCAAAAAGACCCTTAGCGGCACCGACGAAAGCGCTGATAGCACTTCCGACCTCCAGCAACATGCAAATAGCAGTGACCGCTATTAGCGGTCACCGTAAAATTGCGGAAACGGAAATAGCGTCATTGCACAGGAACGGGAAAGAGCATGGTGGCCATCTTTAAAAACACAATCCATTGCCATCCTCTGCCCCCAGGACCTGTTTCCACACCATTGCCATACCAAAGCATCAATGATCCCCTCACAATGCCCAAGGCAATCAAGAAAAAAGCAGATAGCCAGCGCAAGGAGAAATTCACAAATGAGGAGCTGATCATGCTGACGGAGACCCTTGCTGCAAACGCGGATGCTGTCTTTGCGATTGACATGCGGCGTGAGACCCTGATTAAAAAAAAGGCCATCTGGGCAGAGGTGGCCCAGAAAGTCAGTGCAGTGGGCACCACCACCCGCACCGTTAAAGACTGCAGGAATCGGTGGGACGATCTCCGCCTCCGAGTCCGCAGCATACTGTCTGCAAATCGTAAGCTGGCCATGGTCACAGGAGGTGGTGCTGATTCCCCCATCAAACTCAGGGAGTGGGAGGAGACCTGCGCCAGCACGACTGACGTAGAATCCATAGAGGGAGTCGGGGACATGGAGCGTGGTGTGCCCACAACATCAGATGGAGGTGAGTGTACACATGAAACAATGCACGGTGAAAGGTGAGGCACCCCCCAAATGTGAGCCCAGAATCACCTCATGGATGCGGCCACAAACATACATGCACACAACCCTGCCCATGTGAGTGTCACACCCCAACACACACACATGCACGCATCACCACAAACACGCACCACATAGACCCATGTATGGATGACCAATGCCCAACAGCCCCATGACCTGAATGCCCACTAATGAAGTCCCAATGCACAGAACAGCATGATGAACAAAATCTGCATGAAGCACATTGAACCATCACCAATGCCATCCCCCTCTTTGTCCCACACAGGCTCACAGACCGACAGCGATGAACAGGACACTCCGATACAGGCTCCCCCTGCCAAAAAACAAGCCAGGGCACAGGGGACAGGGAACACCGCCACCACATCAAGGGGCACAGGGAGGAATGAGCACCTGCAGAGGTGCAAATACAGCAAGAGAGCCACTGCACCAAGACCTGAAGCTACGGCTGCAACAATTGCTGCACCCACTGCTGTGATCCCCCGAACACAGGAAACACCCACGGAGGACCCACTCTCTGCTGCCACCAGTTCGACTGATGAGGTAGCAGCCACTGCACCACTGTCTGATGTGGAGGAGACCAGTGACTTGCTTATGCAAATGCAGACCCCCAGCCCACCAGGATCCAGAGAAGCAAGTCCACGGCCAACACCACGATCCAGTAGCCATGGCCAGTGTGGTGACGAGACCATGGCAGGGTGCTGGAACCCACAGGTGCCCTCACCTGATGGCCGAGACATACACCAAGGTGTAGCAGCCACTCCACGAGCTGGACACAGTGGCCATGACCTGGCTACCATCAGCAGCGCCAGGAGGATATTATAGCGCTGGTAGACCAGCATGTAGATGAGGCAGCCCGTCTGAGGGAGGAGTTCAGGGAGAATGCTAGGCAGTCGAGGGAGGGCATGGAAGCCTGCACCAACAGGCTCTGTGAGGAGATGGCACAACTGAGGCAGGTCCTCATCCGCATAGCAGACGTGATGGACCGACAGTACCCACCACCACCACAGGAACAACCAGGCACCTCCTCCTCTGCAAGTTCAAGGCAGACAATCCCCCGCCGCCGCTCCTTGCGCACCATGAGGCGCACACCCTCCCAACCTCCTAATGGTGGTGATGGGCATGGGAAGCAGGGCCAGCAGGATCTAGCTGGCACATGTGCAGCAGGACACCAACGTTGTGCAAGCCACACATGGGGGTGTTGTGGGGGGAGGAGGGAAAGGGTGTTTGGGAGTGTTGTGGGGGGGGTGGAAAGGGTGTATTGGGAGTGTTGTGGGGGGAGAGGGGAAAGGGTGTTTTGGGAGTGTTGTGGGGGGGTGAAAAGGGTGTATTGGGAGTGTTGTGGGGGGAGAGGGGAAAGGGTGTTTTGGGAGTGTTGTGGGGGGAGGGGGGAAAGGGTGGTTGCATATTCGGGGCCATGCACTTTTTCTTCTCAAAATATGTTTAATACACTGGTGACAAGTTAAGACACAGGCTTGGACTTCATCATTGTGTATGTGAACTTTATTGGGGGACAGGGCCCATTGTGCATTTCACCACAAACACCAGTGCACTAATAACCACATCCATCCAACAGAGTTGAACCATGTGATTCAGAATATTTGGTTGATCAGATGCTGACGCACATCGCGTCCCTCCTGGGCATCACCGCTTGCATGACCTGCAGCCCATCCCCTCCCTCCTCATCCCCATCATCATCCTCATCAGGTGGTTGCATTTTGACATCAGGGGGCAGTGGCAGATTCCGTCTGATAAGCATATTGTGCAGAATGACACATGCCATGGTGATCTTGGCCATCTTCTCATGGCTGTACAAGAGAGCCCCACCCGACCTGCTTAGGCACCGGAACCGTGTCTTCAATCACGACGCGGGTACGGGTATGTGCACGATTGTATTCCTCTTCGTGCCTGTTTTGTGGGTTCCGTACAGGGGTAAGAGGTCACCTCTTCAGGGGATAGCCAGCATCACCTGCATAGGTGGAACAATGGGGATTTGTTACTGTTCACCTCAAGTGCAACCTGTACATATCACACTAATCCAGTTTGCATTGTGATTGGCATCCACGAATCCCAGCATGCATGGAGACGATCTGTGTAACTGCAATGTGAGAAGGTGAGCTAGTCCCTGCAAGTGGACATGCACCATGCATGCCTCTGCCAGTAATTGCCATATCCTGGGTGTGGACAGGTCTTAGGTGTTCCTGGGCCCAGGCAAAATTGGTACCACACTGCTAGTGTACTGCCATTCTGAAATCGATGTTGCCATGCTGTGAAGCGTCACTTCAGTAGTGGTGTGTGGTGTGGTTCAGTACAATGGCTAGAGGTGATCCCTTCGCATGCACTCAAGGGCACATAGCTGTAGTGATGTTGTGCAGTGCACATTTTCTAATCACATATTGGTGCCATGTTGCTGATTTGTGTCATATGATATGGGGTGTGGTATGATGTGCAATGTGCATGTGGATGGATGTGTCATGTTTGGCATCTTGGATTGTTTTCAATGTTGTGCTGCTTCAAATTGCATGTTGTTTTGTTTCCGGTCAATTGTGGCCTGCCTTGGTGGACATTGGCCTACATCTGTATGTCCATTTGTTCTACAGATGACAGTCCACACCCAGTTGGAGTATGCATCTCTCCCCCCCAAATCACACCCAGTTGAAGTATGCATCTCTCCCCCCCAATCACACCCAGTTGGAGTATGCATCTCTTCCCCCCCAATCACACCCAGTTGGAGTATGCATCTCTCCCCCCCATCACACCCAGTTGGAGTATGCATCTCTCCCACCCCCCAATCACACCCAGTTGGAGTATGCATCTCTTCCCCCCCACAATCACACCCAGTTGGAGTATGCATCCCCCCCAATCACACCCAGTTGGAGTATGCATTCCCCCCCAATCACACCCAGTTGGAGTATGCATCTCTTCCCCCCCAATCACACCCAGTTGGAGTATGCATCTCCCTCCCCAATCACACCCAGTTGGAGTATGCATCCCCCCCCCCCAATCACAACCCACATCACCCTGCCATGTCCTTGCCCTGCTACTCACCAAGTAGCCACGAACGTTGTCCGGCTTGTCTCTCCATGCTGTGTGGTATCGTTGAGTTCCGCAGGACCATTGAATCATGGGTTGATCCGGGATATCGGGCACAACAATGTATGATTATCTTTATTGAGTCACATACCATTTGGACATTGATGGAGTGGAATTGCTTTCTGTTTCGGTAGACTGCTTCATTGTAATGTGGGACCACCAATTCCACATGGGTGCAGTCGATGGCTCCGATGCAACTTGGGATGCCTGCCAGTGAATAGAAGCCAACTTTGTTGTGGGAGATCTCCTGGGCAGTCCGTGGCAGGGATATGTGTTCACTTGTGTGCTTGAGGAGGGCATCGAGCACCTGAGTCAGTGTGCGTGAGAATACTGGTTGTGAGATGCCATGCATCTGCCCTACTGTATGCTGGTAGGAGCCTGTGTCCAGGAAGTGGAGCACAGTTACCACCTTCAGTAGAGGGGGGATGGCAGTTTGGATGTCTATGAGGCTCACAATGTCATCATGCATCATGTCCACGATGTATCCCGGTCCAGACGGTACAGGGTGTGTATCTGCTCAGGGGTTAGGTTGAATGGACTGGCTCAGATCCCGGGGATTGCTGGCTTCCTCTGTGGTATTACTAGGTGCACTGGTGGGGCTTGCTGCGCCTGTCTCACCCTCCTCCTCCCCCTCCTGCGTCTCCTCTGTGCTGCCTGTTGTTGTTGGTGCTGCAATTCAATCATGTCCTCCAGCCCATGTAATGCTGCTAGTATTGGAACCATCGTGGTGTGGGAAGGGGTGTGGGAAGGGGTGTGGTGTGCTCCTTTTGTGCTGCTACAGTCTCCATTGCCTCCACCTGTACTGATTGTGTCCACCTGTGGCAGGTGGGAACACTGCTCATTCTCTTAGCGGGTGGTTCGCGATTCCAGTATTTACGCCATGCCGGTATGGGCTTTTTGGGGCTGTTCCATGCCGCTATTAGAATGTCCGCATGGCTTGTGATGGTGTGCTAATAGCGGCATGCCACTATTTACGGGATGAGGGGTCACGCGCCCGTGGACTAGCCGCTATTAGTGGCACCGTTCTTAGCGGTGCCGCTAATTGCGGTTGGCTGGGTCGTAATTGGGAAGGGATTTTAACAATACCGTTATTCCCTTACCGGTATCGTTATTCCCTTACCGCAATCCGTGTAATGAGGCCCACAGTCAAATGTAGTAATACCACGCACCCCCATAGACATAATTTGAAGCACACTCTCTCTCACTTGCTCCCCTCATAGCACCCACAACCCACTTTTTCTCCACCTCCTACACACAATCCCAACTTCCAAACCAACTGGACTGACTTCACTGCTAACAACCACACCTCTCCCTGGAACAACATCTACCTTGTTGACTTCAACCCCAGTAGCTCCCTTCTAGACACAAATCCCATACTAAAGACAATCCTAGCTCCAATAACCACTGTATAATTCCACACAACTTATCACCTATCCCAAACACATTGCTGGAATTGCCCCGGACCTGTTTAATCGTAATGTCTTTTTGGATAATAGAAAATGGGAATCATGGTCTGACCACTTTACTATCCCCTTCACGCTTACACGACCACACAAAATCCTGCCACCTGCCACACATCCCCCTTGGCCCCCAGCCAGACAAACTGAACTAATTACAGACACAGCCTTAGCACCACTCATGCCACTCCCCTCCCCCCACACACCCATCCATCCTATTTCACCAAAACAACACCAACATCACACAGGCACTCAACAAAATTGCACTCTCAAATCACAAAAAACCCATAACAACTGCAAACCATGTTTCAACAGTTCCCTCCTCTCTATTAAGATGGAAGCCAGATGCATTGAAAGAGCTTGGAAAAATTACCCATGCCCCCCAACCAGGACCCCCAAATACACTGCTCCAACAAATATAAAAAAGCCATACGAAGTGCCAAATCCACCCATTATTTCCAAGAATTCCAGTCCACCACCAGTCGTATCCAGAAACTATTCAACATATTTAAGTCCATCTCTAAACCACCATCCACACCTTCCACTTCCCCATCCAGTGCTCTATGCAACTCCCTCATGAACCACTTCAACTTGACAATACACATCAGGACAGCCTTCACTTTAGCTCTCCCACTCATATCCCCCACACCCAAACATTGCATGGCATGGGACACCTTCCACCCAATCGACACTGACTCCCTCATCACCATCACTGCAAAAACAAAACCTGCATATTTCATGCATGAGGCATGTCCACCGCAAGCTGCATCCAACTGCATCACTACCTTAGCTCTCCAATGGGTCGACATCATCACCTCCTGTCTCTCACATGGTACTATCACCAATTCACTCAAAATGGAACACAATTCATCCCTCTTCAAAAACATGCCTCGACCCATGCTCCCTGAAAACTACTGCCCCATTAATATCCTACCATACCTCATCAGAATCATTGAACACTTTGTAACTACCAAACTGCAACAATGCATCACCACAAACGGCCTACTCAACGCCTTCCAATCTGGCTTTTAGCTTGGACACAGCACTGAGACTGCTACTCTTCATAGCCTTGATGACCTCCACAGCACAACAGATAAAGGACACACAGCACTACTCATACTCCTCGACTTCTATTCAGCCTTTGACACCATTGACCACACCATTCTTCCAGACATCCTAGCCCACAGGATGAATCTCTCTGGCATCGTACTTGAATGGTTCATCTACTTCTCACTGACAGGACAAACTTTGTCTCTATGCTCCTTTATCGATCAGACCCCATCCCTGTAAAGTATGGGGTCCCGCAAAGTTCCTCCCTATCTCTGCTCCTGTTCAACTTGTATGTTGAATCCCTTGGAGAGACCCTTAGCAAACACAACATACATTTGCACCAATACACAGATGACACACAGATATGCTTCCACATTTCATCCCCTTCACAACTCCACACCCTACAAAACTGTCTTTCCACTATCACCAACTGGATGGTCACCCACCTCGTCAAACTCAACCCTTTCAAAACAGAATACCTCCTCATTTTGCCCCCAAGCCACAAACCTGTCCTCATCCCCTGGATACAAGAACTTGCAACAGACAACCCACACATATCCACACCTGTTAAATCTATTGGCTTCACCATTGACCCACACCTTTCCTTCACATCTACAACTATACCCCCTACACAAAATCAGACATATCCTTCCTCCTGATGTCTTCCGCACCAGAATGCAAGCACTGTTTCCCTCCAAGCTTGACGATGGAAATGCTCTCATCTCTGGTCTCCCCAACAACACCCATGTCCCCATACAAAACGCAGCAACCAGACACATCCTCCACCTACCCAAACATTAAACATAAACCTCGACTCTTGCCCAGCTCCACTGGCTGCCCATACCCCAGATAATTGCCTTCAAAGTATTCTGCATTGTATGCAAAGCCATCTGCCTCAAAACCCCATCTTACCTTCATGACAAATTCAACCAATCACCCACACAAACATGAGACAAGCCAGCCATACCTTCTTTGCATTCCACTCTGCAAACGCACACGGCTACAAAAACAAGCATTTAGCCACTTGGGCACCCAGGGCATGTAACATCCTACCTCTCTACATAAACACTGCATGCTCCATATCCACTTTCAGAAAGAGCCTCAAAACATAACTGCTTTCCCACACGTAACCCTGACCTCCTCCACTGCTTTCATTTGTGTATCCTAATATTTCTATCCTTTCCAGAAAACATTTTGTAACATCATTCTTCAACTCCCACCTTTTCAATATGTGAACCATGTAAGGCGGTCCGAGAGGTAGGACAAGCGCTAAGCAAAAACTCTAATTAATAAATAAATAAATAAAGATCTGAGTCAACCACATTGTTACTCACACCGATCCTGCAGGGTGCACACAGATATCTGAAGCAAACAATGAATTGCTTCAGTTTTGACTGACTGATAACTGTGTAACATACAACACTATCATAGTCCTATGGAGTGTAATGCTGTTACATACGTGGTATTCAGTCCTATGTGCCCATATAGACAATCAGAGTTTTATAGCATGTAACAATGGCAGAGTTTTAGTGCCATCTTTGGTCCATAGATAGACACTGACAGACTGAATTGAGTTGTAACATGTGCATGGTCAAAGTGGAAAGGTCTACCATGGTTTCACATAATCTGTCAGGGTCCTGTATAGTTCAATTGTTTATAGCCTGTAATGGTTTCAAATACATAGTTTGAGAATAATCCCCCCAGTGTGCATAGGTGTTACATATATTGGTAATGTATGGAGCACCATCCAGGCAGTGTTATGTTATGTCATGCTAATATGCTTTGTTACCACAACCAATCACCACTGTAGAAGTCTCAGAGCACCTATGCTTGTCCATGAATTGGCATACTGTGTCCCCTGCAGGAGTATTCACACCTGGGTCTGTTAGAATAAAGGTAATGTGTGAGGGGGAGATGAGAGGATCGGAAAGCAAGACATAGATGCTAGAAACACAGTGAGGGTGGCATACAGCCAGCGAAGAACGTTTTGTGACAGCATGTGTGCATGTCACTCCTGCTAAGTGGATCATCGTTCTGCAAAAGGGAGAAGGTGGATCTGCCTGAACGTTTTGTGGTCATTGAGTTGTGTTCTATGGCAGATGTGCAGCAGTGTAAGTTAGTACACAATGCACTTGTGGGTGCATGGGGGCTCAAGAGTATGCTCAGGCAATCGTGGACGTTTGGTGGCTTACTTTTCCCCTAGGTCAAACTTCAAAATGTTAATTCTGTGACTTCCAAGACTCCAGGAGTGGCACAGTCACAGATAAAGTGTGTACACATGTGAATGCTGCTGGGAACAGAATATAAGGAAAGAGAGTCAAAACGCTAATTAAGAGTTTGTTCGCTGTCATGTTGTGCTAGACTTTATATTAGTTCAAGGTGAGAGAGGGAAGTTCCTTATTTGGAAATAGGCTATCGCATAGTTTTAATGCTTAGCCTTCTATAGAGAAAAAGTATAGCTTGAGCTAGCAGGATGTATTCATTAGATCACGCGAAGGGTGTGCAATGAAAATCTGACACAGCCAGTGGTCTATACTCTTGATGTACACATTGCCAAAGTCCCATGCTGTCGCATACTCCACCATGCTCTCACATGCAGTTATGGTGTCACTTGCATTGCCATAATTTCAAAGTATATGTTGGTGTCCCATTTAGTATCAGGTTCCCGCGGCATGTGATGGTTTCTATTGCTATAATACCAATGTGAGGCAGAGATGACACACCATGACAGCATGTGTGAATAAGCAGTAACGCATTTAAAAACCTGTGTGCTTGGGTGTGCATGTGTTTCTTGCATGGTGCGATCCAGGGTGGTTGAGTTGCTTGATGCTGGTGGATATCTGGACTGGTGTTATGCTGGCTTGGGTGAGTATACTTATGAGAAGGTGGTTCGTGTGTTGGCCAATGTGTAGTGTTGGACGGTGAGCAGCACATGAGGGAGACATGAAGGGTACATGAAGGCTGCCAGTCCAGAGGACTCTGGATGTTGGTTAGAGTATGTGAACGAGAGTTAGATGTTTGTGATTGGTCAGAATAGAGCTGAGAAAGATGTTCTGTGAATAATAGATAAACAAATAGAAACATTTTGAGACATTTCAATCTGGGCACTTCAAACAGAAAGTACTGTTATAAATGCTTGTTTCTCATCTTTTGAGATCCCTCCCCCTCAAACTCTACATTTCAGCTAACTATCCTCACACCTCAAACCCATCGCACTGGCCCAGCAAAACAAGTTTTCATTGTCACTGTATTCCACACACTCACATTCTCTAAAACGTCCAACCCGTTTCCTCCCCCTATAGATTGACTCTGCACATTCGAAGATCAGGATCAGGGAGTGCCAGGTAAGTGTTTGTTTGGGAAGAGCTGCCAGTGACCCTAGCTAATTTTGATAAGGACTGGGCATTCTGGGTGGCATGGTCAGATGGGTTTGAGAGATAGCCCTCTGCGGCATAGAAAAACAATGTTCCCTGTTGGATCCGAACCTTGCTGATTTTGGGTGTGAACTGTCAACACTGCTCTGGGGGAAGGCAAGACATCTGATCTCTGAGTCAAGCCAAGTTTCTAGGGGCGGAGACAAACGACTGTGGATTCAGAGAGTCCAGAAAATATATGTTTTGTGAGAATACTGATAACTAATTATACCAAGCGGACAAAAATGTACAATTTGGAGATTTTAAAATAACAATTTCACTCACAATTTGAGACTAAGCTGGACGTTGTGTGATGTTCTGAGACCGAACCCCACGATTTATTAATATTGCAGACACTGTGGTTATATCAGAAAAATGAAAACTTACTGTAATATGCGCAGATAGGGGGTGTACCTCCATGGAAGATTTGATGAAAAACCAATATGGCGAAACCCACTAAAAGCACAAAATGTTGTCATTTCTGAACCCAAGCTCTTAGAAAGATCAGGGTTGAACGGAGAACTGCCTTAAATTAATCTGGGATGTGTACATATATTCTCCACAACTTGTGTACATTGGAAACATGTTTGGTTATGAAAAATTGTTTTCTAAGTAAATGCTAAGGGGAGGGACTTCAGTCAAGCCATAAACATAGCATCACTCTGACTCATCCTGACTCACAATTCCCTTCTCCAGTCAGGTCACAGTAAATCCTTTAACCTATCAGCATCCTCAGAGGGTTAGGCATAGAATGTCAGCCTTCCCACCCACTTTCAAAAGACATAAAAAGAACCACTGAGACTCAGATAGGGGCATTCATTTTCCACTCTTTAATCGATTTCGGCGCAGCATGCTGCCCGACCATATCCAGAACTTAGACTCCAGATAGACTCCAGAACTTGAAGCAGAGAGGCCTGAACCAAAAGCTGAATCCTTCTCAGCAGGCCTCAGAATCCAGCGACCTAACCAAACTATTAAACAGCCGGGCGAGCTGTTTGATTCTAGCTATAACCCTGTGCCAGACCCAGACCCGGAAAGCAGAGCTGTATCCAGACCCAGACCAGACCGCTGTGCAGTGCCGATAGCAGAACCAGACCAGACCGCTGTGAGCAGAACCAGTGCCAGAGACCATCCCAGATAGTTTTGCTGTAATTGCGATCGACGCACTCGGAAAAAGTGCCGCGTATTGCAAACTAGCTCAATTTCCCCACTTGTAAAAATAGCTGCTTCTTGCTTTCCACTGCAGAGATTCGTTTTCACTCTGATAATCATTCCTGAATCATTGCTGGTGTTGACCTGAACTAATTCCAAGTAGCTATCACCTACCCTGAATATCCTACAGGGAATTAAAATCATTTTTAGCATATTTTTCACTTCATTGCAACCACATTTAAAAGTATTTGTCCTGTGTTTTAAAATCATCTCTGTTTCTCTAAGCTGGCTGGGGGGAACGGGAACTGAACTGCTTTTGATTGTATTCCTGAAAACCTGTGTGCCCTCATTTCCATCGCTTCATATTGCATAGGGGGGGAGTGAGTTGTCATAAAGAAAAAAGTGATCATCTTATCTATTGTTGAAACCATATCAGTTTATTTCTGTGCTGCATTCTTTCCATCATTGCTTTTCATTGAAACCATACAAAGTATTCTCCGCTACCGTATCCTTTCTATACCAACTCCTAAGTAATTAAAGAAGTGTGCTAGTGTAATATTATCCATTGTTGTTATATTCATGTGTGCTATCAAATATTAATTTATTCATACAATTGTGATATATATATATATATATATATATATATATATATATATATATATATATATATATATATATATTGTTTAATTTTTCCAATAAACCCTTTAATATGCAAAACAACCTACTTCTTGGCTCAGTGAGGTCAGGGGGATTCAAAGAGAGGGGCGTTATATAAGGGTTCATCATCCAGATTTAAGAACTTGATATAAAAATATATAAATAAGGGCTTCCATTGGGCATCCCAGACTAGGCATTGACTTACTTGGATTGCTGAATTGAAGTCACTTACAGTGGACACGCAGCACTCATGTGCCACCATATAAGTGGAAGGGGTTGAATTTTTACAGCCACATCACCAATCAACAACAACCCCACATGTTTTCCCCACAGAATACAATGTTATATTTGTTTAAGCGAAGCAACTGTAGCTGGCAAGTGGAAACCTTCACCCAAACACAGAGCCTGCTTCTACATCATTTTCCACTGCCACTCCGCCATGCAGAAGCATGCGCTGCAGTAACTGTGTATGCCCCCCACTGCCTGTGTCCAAAGAGCACTCTCTATAAGTAGACAGGCTTGCTAGATGCTTCTGTTAGCGGGGAAACCTTGCTTCCAGTGCTGGGCCTCGCTTTCAAAAGCCTTTGTATCCTTCTACATTAGCCCCTTAAATTCAAATGAATTGAACCAGGATAAAAACTCTAAGAACAAAGTGGGTTCTTGTTGGGGTAACATATATGTGAAGTGAGTTATACTTTTATATGGAAATAGGTATTAACGTACCAAAGCTTTGCCAATGCTTTCGTACGTTCTCAAAACAAAGGTTAGATATCCAGATTAAGTAGTGTGTTATATTAGGGAAAAGGCTTTGCCAACGGTTTTGCTCTCAAAGAACACAGATATCCATATCGTATTTTTCTCTTGTTCACTTTGTGGTGTTCCCTGGCCCCCATTGTGATGGTCTGCATGGATACTGTTGCTGGTTTATCTTGGGTACTGGCATGGGATGTGATCCCTCTCCACCCTGTCTAGCCTGCTGCCTAACATGAGAACAATGCACCTGACCATAGGACACTGATCTTGGGAAGCCTAAAAATAGATTACAGACAAACACAATCTCTTGCTCAGCAGATTGACATAAGTGTACATATTCTCCATATTTTATGATTGACTAATTACAGAGTGAATTGTGGATTGGTCTAGCGTGCATGTACGCCACCTTTTGCCCTGCACATTTGCACTTGGCCATGCAAATGAGTAAATGCTGAATGCCATGCTTGCCTGGCAGGCAGCGTTCACAATAACGGTTGAATGCGGCCTGCCATGATTTTAAAACTGTGTCAGTGATTAAGCTTCAGCATACTGTGTACCCAGAACAGAGAACCCTTCAATATTAACTTTTCATATGAGCTTGATTCCAGGGACATTTAGTGAGCAGCAACAGTGAAGATGTTCAGTGAAATTATATTTGAGCACCTTGCAGTAGTAGCGTTAATGTTTGAAATGGAGGAACGCAGTCCCTTTTATTCGAAGTATGTGCACTTCTGAAAGAATAACAAGTTGTTATATGGCAAAAAGCTTGACATCCAGCATATAGCCCTTGATAGTCATGGTTTGCATTGCATCTCAGTGTAGCACATATAATATTTTTGTGGTGCCTTTTATAACAATGATGTTATGTGTGCTGTTATATAGAAATCGTATGGAGTTTAGATGGTGTACATCTCCTCTGCGTTGGGGAAAATGGACATGTGCAGGGATTTTAGAGGAGCCGTATAAATGCAGAGCGGTATACTTCTAGGACTTCTATGACGGATACAGGGGTGCACACTGCTCTTATTTTATGATTAGTTGGGCAGAGGGTGGATTGGGGGAATCAGCCCACCGTCCTTCTGCATATTAGGTGTTGCTGGGGGAGAGGATACTGAGCAGGATACCCCTTATTCGCTGATTCTCACTACATGCCCCACAATAGAGCTGTTTATCTCCTTTTCTGAAGTCGGTCATTCTTTGGGGAAGGGATGCCAGGATTCCTCCTGGCGGCCACTGAGAACCAAATGATACCCACAATGTTAAAATGGTCACATTGTGCTTTCAAATGGCATGTGACTGGCATAAGCAATATGGATATGAATGCCGTAGAAACACATTTGGTTAATCTACCATTTCCTCTTCCACCCCTGATCCACTAACCCCGTGATTTCATTAGGAATTGTCCCGTCACATTTTTATTTGTCTCCATGTTCATGTCTCTGCGCCCCGAAACTCGCGAGTTACCGGCGCATTACAAATAAATAAATAAATAAAAATAAATAAAATAAATAAAACTATTGCTGGGGCTGCAAATTTGTTTTTGCTGTCCAACTAACCATATATCCTATAAAGGATTTTAAGAGTCTAGTAATGTGGGAATCGGCAGCACCTATACCCTCCACATCACCCTAAAGACAGCTCCTTTCCTTACATTATCCAATGTAATAAATAGCCCTTTTATTTTATTTTTTAGTATTATTTTTTTTATTTTTATTATCCCCTAAATAGCCCTTTTAAAAAGAGACAGGAATTTCCCAAAAAATAGACCCCCATGCGGTGCCCGTCCACACGATTCCTTCACAGACCATACTGTCCACAGCCAGAGGCAGACATTGCCAGAGTTCAAAGCCCATGAGGGACATGATTTGTCACAACGCATAGCCAGCAGAGATGGAAATGAAATATTAATTCACTGATGCTGAGGTCTTTAATAAGGCCAGCTTACGACACCTCGCTCTAATGATCCCGATCAGAGCCCTGATACCACAGGTCCAAATCTGTAGTGTTCAAAGGGTATTAATTCTTCCCACAAATCTGAGTTAATTACGCAGCAGTAAGCTTCAGCTTTCCCATCCCTTAAACCTCACTAAGGCCCGTTACTCATCAATGCAGATTTCATCAGTGCCAAAAAAATGGCAAATTTGAAAGCACAGACCTATTTCAAGCATGGAAATTTAGTGGTGTGTTGGTGTGTCATTGCTATAACTTCATGCTGGGACACACTTATTTGCCCTCGCAACTCGCCTACTGCTTTGCGGACTCCATGGTGAGTGTTAGTTTACTACTGCAGTTTACGAGGCAGGTTCATCGTGGAGATGTTTGTGTTCTGTTCTCAGACATATTTTGACGTGCTACCACCAAATAACAAAGAAAATAATGGACTGCAAGCAACCCTGTGCACCTTCCTTCTTCTTGTCTTTTACCTTTAACTTAATATTCTATCCTCTTAAATGTATCAGTATTATTTTACCCTTTATTTTACAGTGCTTCTATGTTTCCGAGCTTGGTATATGCTGTATAAAATCTCAATGTAAAAGTACAGTTTATTTGTTTACCTACACTTGTGAACATGGGTTTGTTTGTGGTAGGATTTGTGGTCAAGCATTGTTTCTTATACAAATCCACACTGTTTCACCAACCTGCACCAAATCTTGCATAGTTGCCTGTAGGGACCCTCCAGACATTACTGGCTACATGACATTTGGACACCCCATCCTTTTCTCGAAATGTCATCAAAAGTCAACATTTGTTTGTGGGTTTGTGGTGAAGAATGATTGCTTATAGAATTCCACACTGTTTCACCAATCTGCACTAAATTTTGCATAGTTACCAGTTAGGACCCTTTGGATATTACTGGCTACATGACATTTGGTCACCCCAACCCTTTCCCTGGATTTTAGCAAAAAGCAAAAATTAACATTTGTTTGTGGGTTTGCAGCTTGGCGAAATATAATTTCTTATACAATTCCACAATGTTTCAACAACCTGCACCAAATTGTGTATAGGTACCTGTTAGGACCCTCTGGACATTACTGGCTACATTACATTTGGACACCCCATGCCGTTCCTTAGATTTCAGCACAGGACAAAGATTGTTTGTGTGTGTGGCTTGGCAAAACATAGTATCTAACACAATTCCGCATTGTTTAACAAATCGGCACTAGATTTTGCATAGTTACCGGTTTTGACCCTCTGGACAATACTGGCTACGTGACATTTGGATACCCCACCCCGTTCCCCCGATATCAGCACAAGTCAAAATTTGTTTGTGGGTTCATGGCTTGGCAAAGCATTGTTCCTTATACAATTTCACACTGTTTGTGTGTGACATGCATGCATGTGCACAGACATTTGCTCTCACCAATGAGCCCTGTGCATGCTTCCCAGCTTCCAGGTCCTGGCTCAGTGTGGACATTCTGTATATGAAACTGTCATGGGTAGACCCAGGATAGTTTGGATAGACAGAGGTGATGATTCCATGGGCATCACATACAACCTGTACATTGATGGAATGCCAGTGCTTGAGTTTTCGATATATGTGCTTGGTGGCCATAGGTGGACGTGGGGCCACATGGGTGCAATCTATGACACCAAGCACTTTGGGGAAGTTTGCCACCCTGTAAAAGTCCTGGACCACAGCCTGCCTTTCTGCGGGTGTTCTGGGCATGTATATGTGCCTGCGGACTGAAGGCGCGCATTCATGATTGTCAACACCTAGTACATGCAGCGTGACTGTGTAGCCTGTGAGACACCCCCAACTATGGCAGTAGAAATGACCCAGTGGCCAGAAAATGCAGGACATTGAGCTCCTTTGCAAAGGGACTCAGTGCTTGGGAGAACAAGGTGGGTTGTGTGAGGTCATCCTCCCACTCAGTGACCAGGTCTAGGATGATACGAGGTGGAAACCTATACCTGCCATATGCCGTGTCATCAGGCATCCCAAAAAGGCAGGTCCTGGGCAAGAAAATGCAGGTCCTGGCTTTTCTCCTCCTCCAGCGGTGTCCCCCAATCAGTGCTGCGAGAAATGGGACAATCATCCTAGCTGTATATACGTGTTTGTTGTTTGCGTGCACTTTTATACTGCACGGGGACGCTTCTGCCTGCCTTCATGTGGTGGATGTGTTTACACCTGTGCGTGTCTTTTGGCGTACACAGATTTCCCGTATTCGATTCCATGAATACATGTTGTTGGCACGTGTGGGCGTTCCGTATATTTCCCAGCAGTACTTCCCCACTTATGCCTTCATTTTCACGTGTTATTTCCCAGCTTGGAATATGCTGTATAAAATCTCAATGTAAAAGCATAGTTTATTTGTTTATCTACACATGCAAACATGGGTTTGTTTGTGGTAGGATTTGTGGTGAACCATTGTTTCTTATACAAATCCACAATGTTTCACCAATATGCGCCAAACCTTGCATAGTTACCTGTTAGGACCCCCCAGACATTACTGGCTACATGACATTTGGACACCCCACCCTTTTCCCCAAATTTCATCAAAGGTCAACATTTGTTTGTGGGTTTGTGGTGAAGCATGATTCCTTATAGAATTACACACTGTTTCAACAATCTGCACCAACTTTTGCATAGTTACCTGTTAGGACCCTCTGGATATTACTGGCTACATGGCATTTGGCCATCCCAGGCCTTTCCCTGGATTTTAGCAAAAGTCAACATTTGTTTTTGGGTTTGTGGGTTTGTGGCTTGGCGAAGTATACTTTCTTATACAATTTCACAATGTTTCAACAACCTGCACCAAATTGTGCATAGTTACCTGTTAGGACCCTCTTGACATTACTGGCTACATGACATTTGGGAACCCCATCGCTTTCCCTGGAATTCAGCACCTTCACACATGAGACAGTTGCCTGAAATCGGCAAAATGTCAATGTTGTCGTAGCAGGACCAGTCCCAACATAAGGAACACAACTTGAGGTCCAGGCTCTTCGATCAGATTCAGGATATGCTTCCTTGACTCACTGGACCCATGGGCCATGCCACCACATCACCTTTGATTGAAAGTTGGGTCACCCACAATGCTGCTTTGCAGTCTCGACCCACTTAGGCTGTTTATTGGCAAAAGGCTATGCATTAAAAAATTGCAGGCCAATGCAATTGAAGTAACCGTGTTCACTGGGAAGAGAAACAAAGCATGTTGTTTTAAAACAAGCCCTACAATGAACATGTACTTTAGTAATATTGAACTTTAGGTCCATGGTTGCTGGCACCATCGTCATCATGTCAACCGTCATGCTGTTCAGGAATGTGAATGTTATTCACACGTACAATTATACGTTTCGGAATGAGTTTATAAGAAGAATACTACATTATATTGTGTAGTCTTTATAAGGAAACAATTTTTAAAATGAGAAATAATAATAATAAATAATTTGGCATTTATATAGCGCTACGAACCCTCAGGTATCTGAGCGCTGCTTATTATAACCCACGGTGTGTGGTGCTCATTTATCGACCTCGGAAGGATGAAAGGCTGAGTTTGGCCCTGCCGGGATTCGAACCTGCGTCAGCAGACTCTGCACGAGTGTCAAAGTGAGCGCTCTACTCGCTGTGCCACTTGACCGGCTAATCAAAACATTTAGTGAATTTTTCTTTTCACTTTTCTTATAGAGCCTTTCTGAAAAGCGTAAAGCTACCTTAAGGTATTTGTAACACATAGTACCAATAAGAAAATAAAATTCTGGGTACTGCTGGGTATATCAGCTAGTTTGTAATATCTTTTAAGTATTAGAGTGCGAATTAAGCTTCCTTATATTTTAGGAGGTCAGCCACAGTCACAGCACCTATTACAAAGAACACAGTGGGCGTAACAAGAAAGGGGTTATCTTTGCATATTGAATTTGAGAACGAGAAATGAAAACATTGTGCACAAACGGGCAAATTATAAATACATCTTGATGTGTCCTGCATTGTTGGAGCAGAATCAGGCCATTCATGTCTGGATAGAACTTTTTCACCATGAGAAAACTATCACAGCACATTGAACATTTGTCTCACAGAAGCTGCTCTTTTTGGCATTTCATAAATAGGACACATTTTCATTGTGGACAGCAGGACAGAAAACAAAATAAGTTTGAGGGTTGGCAAACAATCCTGTGGCATATGAAGCTCTTTCAAAATGCCATTGTTTCTGCTTTCCCAGGTGCAAAATTCTCCTGCAGCCATCAAGGACCTCAGCTTGTTATTTCAGCTGGCAATATTGGCCCCGAATAAAATAGCTACTGTAGACACCACTAACAATGATAATTCCAAGAAAAAGAGCAAGTGTTTGCAACATTAATCCTGATTCTTAAAGATGATGCTCAGATAAACAACACTCTTAGGTATGATATGGTATGGTATGGCATAGTGAGAGAGACCTCTAAAGCGCATATGTCCACCTTAATAAGGCCTCACGCCAATCTCCATATTGTAGCTAGTGTTCACACCACTTACAATGACCTCAGTTAACTAGTAAGTCTCTTGTCACACTTGTCACAAGCCAACTTTCCATCTCTCAGATTACATTTCCTCGGTCTCAGCAGTCCTGACTTATTAAGCTCTAGGTATTGCCCGCAATCTGCTTTACTCACAGGTGGGCTCAATCGACTACTTAATCTCATGCAATCAGCAGCACTTGATCTTAACTGACAGACAGCTTGGTAGCAGCAAAGCTGACTTATATACGTAATCCTACTAGTGATAAATACTGTTGTGGGATATTTATACCCATGCCAATGCACCCCACTGTACTCCTTAGCCAATGGGGAAATAAATAGCCAAAAATGGATGTGCTAACCCCTGTGCGTGCACAAATCTGCAAAACTGTGCATGGTTCACCATCACAAAAGGCTGCACACCTCTGCCACACAAAATCAAAGTTGGGGTAAAAACAGAACTCACTGCAGGAGAATGCCTTTGCGTCCTGTTACATGTACTATGAAGCAAGGCCACAGAAGTGGGCTAAAAATGGAAAATGCCTTTTAAAATGTAGCTTCCCCAACCAATTGCAACCTTCAAAGTGCTGTTTTGGCACTAAATTCAGTCATTTTCCAAGTGAACCATTGACATTAAAAGTGTGCTAAAATCACAGATCCTCCAGGAGGGCTCAGAGAAACCGGGTCTCACCGACTGACAGCAGCTAGGAAATGTATTTCATGAAAAAGGCAACCCAGGAACATTTATTTCAAGTTCCACGGGAGAAATTCAGCTAAAAGTGGAAACATATAATAATTTCAGCTGTGCAGAGAAAACTCCAAGCAAAGGCTAAATATTTACTTCCAGATTGCAAACAAATTCCAGCACTCAAGGCCAGAAGTGGTGCTGAGTAGATGTGTATGCTGCAAAGGGAAAAGCTGATGTGAAAGACTCAGTTTAAACATGCTTTTTCCCTGAAGAAATGCAAAATGTGCCTGTTTAAAAGCATGTTTATGTGAAGGGCTTAATTCCTTTAATTTTCCAAATCCCTTATAAACTATGCTAATTGTATATATTTTCAATGAAAGAATATAGGTGAATATTAAAGTAACCCAGTTTGGAGTTAACTAGTTAATTCTGATTGAACAGTGCCAGCCTGGGAAAGATTGACACTTCATGTTGACACTCTGCTGCTACAGAAAGGCTAAACAATGTTGGATGTTCTCGCATATTTAGAACAAAGAACTCATTAGCCATTTGTTTTTTGGGTGAGCTAAGGACAATGGCAGGCTGAGCATTGCCCCCTTCTGGGGAGGGGCAGGAAACTCCACTCTACACCTCACCCTGATTTAAGGGATTTGACAGCTGTTGTCTGTTGAAAGGAGAGAAAAAAAAACTGCTCAAAGCAATCTGATGTTTAAAATGCATATTTGTGATTAAGTTTTGAAAACCTTTAACTTTGCAACCTGAAGGAGGACAAATCTAAAAATCGGTAGTTATAAATCTAATGTTATGCTTTTTCTGTTAGAGACATTAATGAACCCTGTACTACATAAGGACCCAAAGTTACAGGAAAAGAATAATTGTGGCAAAACTATTGATGCTGTAAATATAATATTGTATATCCACGTTCTAGGGGTAATCGCCCAGATGTGTACTGAATTAGAAATTGTAAGGCCAAACCGTTATGATTAAAATTGACAAAATTGCACAGAACAACAAAGACAGCTCTCACAGAGATTGGAATTGGACATAAGGATAACTCACAAAATATATAATGTATGTGTCTGATTTTATTAGGGGGAATAATAATAAAAATGTGCATTTGTGCAACAGTTAAATGGTGGTTCAAATCAATTTGGGAGTTCCTAAATTGCATCATAAAGATGACATCTCTTTTCTGACTTCCAACCAGAACAAGGCAAGTGCCTTTGACCACTCACAGCCGTGTGGGTGTGGTTTGCAATTCTGCCCCTACCATACTTTTTGTGATGTCACTTGGCATGATAAATATAGGAACTTCACCACACATTAACACACATTGATTCCTGACTTCATCCTGATTTCCGCGCATTGCTTTGTTCCAGAACTATTCATCTTGTTCCTGTTCCAGATTTCTTTTAAAAAACCAAGGCCCAAAATTTGCTGAACTCTTTTCAGCTAGGCCCAAATCCAACCATCAGAAACTTAAGGGAAATTAATTCTGATCCAGTATGGCTTGCTACCATTAAGGCTTGCCTACTGAACTCGACATCCTGCTAATCTACTGTGTCCAGTGATCAGAAGGGCCGATCCAAATCCAGTCTGAGGTGCAGTCAAAATTGACCAGAACCACTCAGCTGACCATCCTGCCAGAGGTGTCCTGTTGCCAGTAGATCCGATCCGGGATGACCAGAACCATGGCGGTCCAATCTTAATTTACAGTGGACTGTAAGTATAAACAGGAATCATAGTAACCCATAGTATATATTTGCCTTGTCCTACCCCAATCTTAACCCATCCCATTTTTGACTTCACAACCCTAATATTGTCAGATCCATTATTGTGCTGATTTTTTCCATTTGTTTTACAAAACCACAACCCTTTAGTGATTTGGATTAAATAAAGTAATTCCCATACAGAACGGAACCCAGAGTATCATACATGAAGAGTTACAATCGGCCGTGCATAACTGTGGAGATTCACAGGTGGTAGTCTCTTTTTCTTAGTCATTAACATAGTGTAAATAAACCAAATCTGTCATTTTTAAAACCAAATTTCTACTTTTATCTGTTCTATTTTTTCTAAAAACGCTTCTCACTAAAACCTCCATAACTTTGTAAATTTTATAGCTAGAGACTTCATTTCAACTCTCAGTTAAAACGAAGATCTGTAGCTACATCCACAACTAAAAACAGCATATTTGGCCCATTTTTTATTAAAAATCACATAGCAAATTTACATTTTGCAAAAGTTTTACACGTGTCTTCTCCCATCCAAAGTGTTTCTTAACTTTCACTCCAATCTAAAGTGTGTACTGTTGTTTATCTTGTAGCTCATGTTGGTTAGAATAGGTTGCTTCCATAGGAAAGTATATCAATTTAAGAATTTTTGCACATGTTTCCTTGTTTCACAAAGCCATTTTCAACTGTCATTTTAAAAAGTGTAAATTTCACAAAAGCAGTTTCTCTCTCGTTGGAGGAGGGACGATTATATTCAAAACACTGTATTCTGTTGTTCATTCCTCAATACCTGCTGCTTACTGACATCTATGTAGAATTGCTCATTTGTGAAACTTTAGCCTAGGCACTATCTTTTCACAAGCCAAAACTGTTCTTTTTCCTGAGTTTTCTATTTTGCATTACTATAAGTGAATTCAATTGCTTAATTACTTTCTGAATTGATTTGTCACCACATTGGTGATAGCTGCCCCATATATATATATATATATATATATATATATATATATATATATATATATATATATATATATATATGTGATTTGAATTTTAAAATAAGTAAATACATATTTACCTTACCAAACCAGCCTGATTCCTGGGGGGAGGGGGGTATTTTGAGACAGGTGTGATATGAGTAGTATATCATTCAGAATATTAAACCTATAGACATAATAAATAAGTATTTCATTTGGGCACTACACGCTAGGCGAGACCCGGGTGTGTGCCTGATTGAAATCCTTAACACTGTACACACTGCTCGTTAAATCAACCCTCAACAATGTATTATAACTGATGCTCACATTGCTTAATCTGCTTACCCTGAATAGTATACCCACTGTTCAGGCTACATACATAAGCCTCCAATATTATAGTCTCTGTTCACAAGAAGCACTGTTAGCTCTCAATATCATGTTCACTTTATTTTATTTGTGTACGTTATTGTTATTGTTATTGTAATTTTGCCATTGGCTATATTGCAATTGTGAACATGTAATGGCTACACTTTCTAAATTGTTGTTTATGGGGTGTATATACTATTGGTATGTATAGCTAATCTTGTGATGTTTGTTTTTTTGTTGCAGCTGGGGTGTACATAGACAGGATAGCATCCTACCTTATCTCTCCCTCTGTGACTGGGATGGAGCAACAATGCTAAAGGCTTTAAGGGGGTAATTCATAGAATTTAGCGCACAAGTGGAGCACGCGGCTCTGCGCCAGCCGTGTGCGCTAAAATCCATTTCTGCGCACAGCGTATCCATGGATTTCAGCTACCAAAACCAGCCGTGGCACACAGTGGCGCAGCGACCCTGAAGCAGCGCCAGTTACACCCCCAAGAACACCCCTCGCGCAGGGAAAAGCCATCAAAATCCCCAATCCAGCGCAAAGGTCTGTGCTAACCCTGTACCAGCACGGCAAGCGGGGTACGTGTATTACTGGGGCTCGCGGGAAGTTTCACACGCGATTGTCCCTGTGCGAGCGGGGTACGTGTATTACAGGGGTGCGCAGGAAGTTTCACATGCGATTTCAGCACGGTACGTGTATTTCAGGGGTGCATGGGAAGTTTCACACGCGATTTCAGCAGGGTACGTGTATTTCAGAGGTGCGTGGGAAGTTTCACACGCAATTTCAGCAGGGTACGTGTATTTCAGTGGTGCGCGGGAAGTTTCACACGCGATTTCAGCAGGGTACGTGTATTACTGGGGTTTGCAGGAAGTTTCACATGCGATTGGCCCTGTGTGAGCGGGGTACGTGTATTTCAGGGGTTCACGGGAAGTTTCACACGTGATTGGCCCTGTGCGAGCAGGGTACGTGTATATCAGGGGTTCGCGGGAAGTTTCACACGCGATTGGCCCTGTGCGAGCGGGGTACGTGTATATCATGGGTGCGCGGGAAGTTCACATGCAATTTCAGCAGGGTACGTGTATTACAGGGGTGCGCGGGAAGTTTCACATGCAATTTCAGGAGGGTACGTGTATTACGTATTACTATATACAAAAATGTGGTCCATTGTCCTAGAGGTCCAAAATAAAGAAAAAAACAAAGGAAACCTAACACTATCTAACTATTTACAAGGGCAGCGGGCCAGTCTGACGGCTCACTTTTAGATGTCCCGGGCCAGGGCATCATCGAACTCCTGCTCAATGTCCCGGAGGCGGTCCTCTTCCATGGCCCCGAGGGTTCGCAGGGACGATGACATCTGGAACTCCAGGTCCCTGCGAATGGCTCGAGGCACTCGGCCCACCCCAGGGCCCTACTCATGGAGTTCTCCACCGTGACCATCGTGAGCCGCGCCTCTTCCGCCCGCTGCCTCTCCGCATCTATCGCATGGCCCAACCACTGCCACACGGAAGACACTTCCCGTCCAGGGTCCTCCTGCCAAGAGTTCATAAAGGCCTGCCCCTCTGATGATGAAGGCCCCGAGCCATCATGGCTCCCACCTTGTTGCTGCTGCTGCTGTGCTGCTGCCTGTGCCCTGGCTCCAGCTGCCTGCACATCCTCCTCTTGCTGGGGTGCAGTTGTGGAGGTGGCCACCCCTGCTGGACGTCCGACTCCCGACTGTGGCAGGGATCTGTTGTTCACCAGCCTGGCCGCAGGGTCAGAGGCAGCTCCACAGGGGACCCAGGTGATACATGGGTGGGAAGAATGCATGGAGGATGACTGGGGCATAGGGGGTTCATTTGAGGAGGGGGTCGGAACAAGGTCCAGGAAACGGAGGAATCCAGCCCTGGTGAGCTGTCCCAGTGGGTCACCGCGGTCAACGAGCCATGCGAGAAGACGTGCAGTCTCCTCATGAAAAGACTGCAGGTCACCTCGCATAGCATGTTGACGCAACCCCACCCCACCCAGGACAGGCTCAACCTGGTGCCGGATAGCCACATCCACAGGGAGAGGAAAGCCAGTTGGTGTAAGCCAATCCCCTCCCTGAGAATGGGTCTGGATGTAGGCATCCCTGCTGGTGCAAGATGATGCAGTGACAGGATCAGGGACAGGATTGCACACAGGCACCTCCGCGGCAGCCTGTGCTGCCTCCTGTCCCTGGTCCTGCACTGCACCACTAGCACCAGTGGAATCCCTACCTCCAGACCCCGTCTCTGTCCCTTGCATGGCCTCCTCCACCACCAAACCCCCCACCAACCTGGATGACTCCATGCCATCTTCCTCCGTTGCTGCCCCTTCTGCTGCCGAGGAGTCCAACTCCGACCTCCGCCTCTTGGACCTCCCCTCGGCAGCTGTGGCCTGGGATGTGGCACCGGACTCCTCACTCCCCGACGAGATGACAACGTGGGAGGGGAGCCGGGCCTTGCGTCTCCGGCTGCCGGTGCGATCCCTGCCGCTGTGCTCCACAGCACCTTCTCCGCCCTCTTCTTCAGTTGACGCTGCAGACAGGGAGAAATAAAACACAGGCATCAGGGCACTGTACAATGGCTCATACACACATGACAGTTCCACATGAGTGGCATTGTCAAACTTCAGACATGGCATCACAATCCCCAACACACATGTCATTTTGACTCACACACATGAGCTATTCCACAGCCATATTGCAACAGACAGCACCATCCATACACATACAACAGCATGAGCAGCCAAAGGTGAGCCAGACATCACATGAAACACAGGGAGTGCACTACACATGCACACACGCCACCACACTTACATGCATGTTTACACCTCCGCCAACTGTCGCAGTGTTGAGATCGGCATCCATGTCACATCTGCAAATCAGTTTTCCACATATCAGGGTCACATGCATCCATGTTGCATCACTGTTGCACCCTTGTCAAATAGACACACATGCACATGTACACGGTGCAGATACATGCAGCTGGAACCAACATCCATGTGTGACACCACAACCAAGCCAACTGACACACATCTGCATTTGACTTGCACGCTTACCCACACATACACCATCCATGTGTCTCACACATGAAAGGACTTGCCTCACAGCCCTGTACATACACATCCATACATGGCCCTAGAAAAACACATGTACAACCTGCACACTACTGGCACACCACCACACGCACAGCTTCCAATCAGTATGCATGTACACTTACCGCTCGACTCCAGACAGGTCTGCCTCTCAAGGACCTGGACGTGGAGTGCTGGGCATATGTGTTTCAGGACCCTCATCTGATGTTCCGACAGGTGGCCCCGGCGCCCATTAGCATCCGCTGCCTTCAAGAGGCGCCGGGCCTTGTTGAGGGTCCTGGACCTGAAGTCCTCCTAGCGCTTCTTGACATGTTGGAAGTCGCGGACTGCCACCCCCTCCGCGTTGATGGCAGTCACGATGTCCGTCCAGATCCGAGTCCGTCCTTCCTTGCCAGCGCGGGAACTTGCGAAGAGGGCATCATACTGCCCCAGGACTTGCTCCACCAGGACACCAACTTCGGTGTCAGTGAAGCTGGTGCCCCTCTGCCTCTCTGGCAACTCCAGAGGCAGGAGTGGGTGGGCAACTGGGTCCTGGAGCTGGGCTGTGGAGCGATGGTATCCCAGTCGGGAGTCTTCTGTTCTAGCAGGGGTGGTCACAGCAACTGCACCCCTGGCTGATGTGCAGGCAGCAAATAGCAGGGCACGTGGGCAGCAGGCAGTCAGGCAGCAGCAGATGGCAGGTGGGAGCGTGCTCGGGGCTCTGGGGAGCAGTGATTCGGCCTTTTGGGCAGGAGCGTGGTCTTCTGTGTGTGAACGCGTGGCCAGCTTGATACGGAGTGATTTGGCACGTGAAAAATGTGCACGTCAGCGTGTGATTCGAGGAAAGGCCCCTAGTGCGTAAGCGCGTCAGCACTCGTATGCGCTTTCATTGGACCAAAGGCCCTTCAAGCGTAAGCGCCTCTGTGACCTGATGCGTGCGGGCATGCACGGCCGTTTCGCGCGTAAAATACTGCACGTCCATGTGTGAATGCGTGTAATCCGAGGAAAGGGCCCTTGCACGTAAGTGACGTGACGCGCATGGGCGTTTCCCTCAGTACGGGTTAAAGGTGAGCGGGGGCAGCAGTTCGCTGTACGTGCCTTTTGTGGAGACCGACGTGTGTTGCTGCTTCCTGTTGTTTCACGCGCCATCACAACTTCACAGCTATCAAGGACGTATCTCTTCTTTTGGCGGGGGTATTGGCTACGTGTGTTTTTCTGCATCGCGCTAGTCAGACGGTGAGTCGCACATGCTATTTTTCCCACTGCAGGTGCCCCGGTGTATCGCACCCATTTTCGAGGTCATAGTAGTCTGCGTGTCCACGCGTACGCGTTATTTGTGTTACTGGGTGCCACCGCGAACCGCGGGAGGTTGATTCCACGCACGTAGGCGGCAGGGTTGCATGCAGGTTTTGCTGCAGTTTTGGGGTGCCTGAGCATTGCGTGACCCGTCACTACATCACCGGGGTCACATACAGCCTTGCAGGTGCAGGGGGGCTGTTAACATCTTGCTTCCCACCCCCTTCACCCCAATTGCCCAGGTCAATTGTGCTGTACACCTCCCATTGGCACTACTCCATCTGTGCCGGCATTACTCCATCTGTGCCATGGTTGGGAGGCCAGCAAAGGTGAGGGGCGCCTCAGCTGGGCGTACTCCTCGTGGCGGGCATGGTCGGGGACGTGGCCGTGGTGACCAGGGAGTAGGGGGAGTCCAGGGTGTCCAGGGCGGCCACAGAGGGGGAAGAGGCAGGGGTGCGCCACTTGAGCACAATGTTGTGCCATGTGTTGGTGCAGTCATGCCACCACCCCCTGTGGTTCCAGGAGATGCAGCTTCTGCATCTGGCACTGGCGCCCGTGTGACCTGGCAGTCCGTTCCATCGACTGCCACGGGCCCAAGGGTAGTGGTAGCTGCAGGTGCAGCTGTGGACACTGCCACCCAGGCTCAGGGTCTGCCAGCGCAGGCTCGGTTGGCACTTGAGGAGCCCTTGGAAGATTTACAACAGGCCAGGAGGGATTCCGTAGGGGCATGCAGGGCTGCTCTGACCAAGACACGTGTCCCTGTGGCAGTTATGTCATCTGCTGCCCCGAACATCCGGGTGTTGACAAGTGCAGGGGCAGATGCACCCAACAACACCCCGGTTGTGAGTCTGCCAACCAGGACCATTGCGGTCAATGACCGTGCCACAGCGGATGTTGCTGCGCAGGGTCCATTAGAGGGCACCCAGCTGCCACTTTCACAAGTCGGGCCTTTGGTCGTCCCTCCACCTGCCACTCCCTTGGCTCAATCCACCGAACCCACTGGCCATACTGGTCAGGGCAGCATTAGCCAGCCAGGGTCTGCGTCCAAGAGGAGGAAGGTTGCACCTGCAGCACAGGCTGGGACCCCACACACAGCCACAACCTCCTGCACGCCGAGGAAGAAGTCTTTCTGCAAGCAGGAACTGGACTTCCTCGTGGACTACATATGGGGCCACAGCCGTGACATGATAGTGGGTGCCAATAGTCAGACTACGGCTCCCCACCGTGACACCCACTGGAAGCATGTTGCGGAACATGTCAGTTCATTCGGCCATGAGATGCGCACGGCGCAAGAGTGCAAAAAGCGTTGGAATGACCTGAAACGCAGCGCTAAGGCTAAGCGTGCCTCAAATTACAACTTGACTCTGGTGACTGGCGGTGGGCCTGCACCAGAGGAGGAAGAGCTCACTCTGCATGAGTCACTCGTTGCAGAGTTCATACCACCTGAATCGGTCGAAGGAGTGGGAGAAATGCTGGACTTTGATGCCCAGTCCAGTGAGTGTTGATGTGTGTTTGTTGAGGATGTGTGCGTTTTGCATGTGGGATGTGTTGTGCATGATTGCCACTACATGTGACGTGTGCATGGTTCTGATGTGTAAGTAATGCAATGCTTTTGTGATGCATGTCTGCTCTGCTGGATGGTGGACATGTGGAGCAGACGGGGACTGTCCGCATCACCACTATTGCACCCTACTCACATGCTGGTTACCAGTATACCCCTCCGGTCCATGTTCCAGCTCACTGGCCCTTCTGCATGTGGCATGGGCATGGGGTGACCTTCCTCTCAGCCCAGGCACAATGTCATAGCATGACTGATGTGCATGTATCCTTTGCCTGCATGCGGGTACTCCATGTAGGCATGCTCCCTTGCCCCTCCTCCGCCACTCTGCACTCCAGTTCCACCTTTGCACTGGTCTGCTTCAATCTTGCCATTGTGTACTTTCCAGTTCATGCGTCCTGTGTACATGCTAACGTCCAGCATACAATCTGCCAGACATATGCTGTGTGGTACAGCCTTAGTACTTGATGCAGGGTATCTCACTTGTACTGTGCATAGGTCAGATGCCCCGCACGGACATGAGTGCCCATTCATGCTCCATGTGCATTGCTCGCATGCCCCTATGTGTCCTTGACTGGATGTTCACTGTAATACAAGTCCTGGGTAACATACATTGCATGGCATATCATCAGCCTTCCCATGTCAACTGTGGCTCAGTACTGCGTTGCACACATGTTTAGGGTCTGACAATCTGTGTGGGTCACAGGCCTCAGCCTGTTTAATGGCCAATGACTCTGTCTGACTGTTGTAGTGTCTTCTTCACACTTGGGCGGCCTCCAGAGTTTTCATCATGTGTCCTGCTTACTGGCCCATCATCATTTGCAGTGTTGTCACTTGAATCACATTAAGCTGTTGATGCCAGTCAACACTGCCTGTCAATACACAGGTCTATGGTCAGCCTTTTGATACCATGCTAGGCATCCCTGCTTTTGTACTTGGGTGGAGGGGTGCTTTGCTTGTAGATATGCTACCCATTGAATGCACAGTGCACGTGATGCCTGAATTTGACCTTGCACTGCCTTCACATTTCCTGACACACACCATGGAGACCTTGTACATGTAGGTAGTGAGTGACATACACATTTGCTGCACTGCATAGACCCACTTCTATGCAAACTGCCACCTTTCAACAGGTCTGATCACAGAAGCAATTCAAAGTTGACCCAGCATGCATGCCAGGTTCTATTTTGTGTGTCACATGTCTGTCTGATGTGTTTGTTGTCGGTGTGTGTGTGTGTGTGTGTGTTGTATGCTTCTGACATGTGTAGTGACCTTTTTTCTCTCTATTTTTCAGGTGCTGACGCAATGGAGGCAGAGGATGGTCTTGTCATGCCAGACACAGGGTTGTTACCACTACATCAACCCGGCACAAGTGGGGGTCATGGGGTGGTAGGCCACGAAACCCCCCAAGTGCTACAGTCCATCTTGTCTCTGGCTGCCTATGAGTCCAGTCCTGATGACGACTCTGACGTCCATGTCGAGTTCGATGAGCATCAAGTCCATGTGTCAGGGGTGAGTGATTCTGATGTGGACACTCCTCTGTCCGCGACACCTGCACTGAGGGGTCAGACAGTCTTGGTTCCTCCGGCCGTGGTGGATCGGGATGCAGGGTCACCCTCCACACCAGTCACTGATGTGCCTGGGCCATCATGTCGACGGGGTCATGTAGTCGTGCAGCCGCAGGCGGTGCCAACACAGCGAGGACACCCGGTCCTTGGGTCCCGCAGGGATCAAGCCCAGCAACGCGGTCGCCGCGTGCAACCTCAGTATACTGAGTGGGAGCAAGACATGACTGCCAATTCAGAATGGCAGGGGGCAGCAATGGAGAAAATCGCTGAGAGCATGGAGCGTGTGGCCCGATCTGTGCTCCCCCCTCCCCCCCACTCTGGGTGTCCTTATGATGTCCCAGAGGCAGCGGGCAGAGGAGAGGTTTGCACAGCTTGAGCGTACCATCTCAGCTGAGCTACAGGCTTGCTGGGAGGTGCAGCGGTTGTCCAGCCAGGCCTTGCAGGAGGAACTCCGTGTTACACGTGCTACCTTGCAAGAGAACCTACGTCACATCGCCACACAGAACGAGGCTCGCCCGTCCGGGCAGACTTGCTGCCATCGAGGGGCAAGCTGCGGCTAAGCATGGCCAGGCTACTGTGCCACGTTCTCCTTTCCAGGATGAGCCAGACTTGGACGACAATCTATCTCCCACATAGGTCGGGCTGTGCAGGCGTTGAGCTCATGGAGGTTTTTTTTTTGGCTCAGCATCATCGCATGTGGGTGTTGAGCAGCACCCTGTACCTCCCTCCTCCTGGGTGCCTCCCCTACCCCCTGGGTTGTATGTGGCCATTTTTGATTTTTCTTTTCGTTTAGTTAGTTAAGTTTCTGTTTGATAGTTAGTTTAATTAGGTAATGTAGGTTTTTTATAGTTAGTGTGATTAGTTAATATAGTTTAAAATTGCTTGTCTATTGTGCTTACATGTGACGGTGCGGTGCTTTGTGGCTTTTGAAAGCATCCACTGTCTGTTCCAGCTGGGCCCTTCAGGCTTGTCTTGTGTATGTGTTTGCTGCTTGGGGTCCTTGACTCACATATGCCACTCCTGCCTCCCTTATCCATGGGCTCGCAAGTATGATTCGGTGTAACAGCCTATTACACAAGGGCTTTGGACTGTCATATCTGTGGCATGTCTGGTGCTGTGTAACTTGTGTTAACACCCCTAGTGGGGATGATTGCATTGTTATTGAACACTGTTCTGCTTTTGGTAGATGGGGTGTTTCATGATTAATGTGTACATTCATTGCTATGCATTGTGTAGTATGTTTCTTATCTTTACTGTACACGTGCTTGTTGCAATTCATGCCGTAGATAGTGTGTTCCACACTTTGGATGTGAAAGACGGACTGATGGTGTGATTTCTTATGTACGTCTCTGACATGGTCCAGTAATGAGATGCCTGAAGAGACACACACAGATGACTCAAACGCATTAATCATGTGTTCCAGGCCCTTTCTGCAGGGGGATGAGCCTCCAGACCACCTTTGCCAGCAGACATGGCCCATTGGATTTCTGGATTCTGGACACGTTTGTTGGTGCCCACATGCACATGTGTGCACAAGCAGAGGCACAGGGATTGCAGACATACATCCTAGAACTGCTGACGTGTTCCAAGGAACTCCAGGCAAGGTGAGCAGCACAGGGGGGCCACAACACAGCAAAGCTTCCACCAGGCCAGTTGCACATGCAGGCTTAGTAGCAGCACTGAGGGTGAGCTTGGACGAATATTGGTGTTGAAGCACACAATACAGCTCAGATGTGTTGGTGGACTGATGGCGAGTTGATTGTAAGGTTGTCTGGGGCACCTGCAGGGGCAGTGGCACATACCCTCCGGTCCACCATGGCCCATTGAGGCACTTGTATCACCCATGCTGCATTCCGAGACATGGAAAGGAGCAGCTCACAGGGACATACAGCAAGGGACAGACTCGGGTGCAGTGCATTTCATTTCCATATACATTTTGAAACATGCACTGCCTATTTTTTTACGGTCATGGTGGGACACGACTTTTTCAGAAGTCATACCTTGCTATATGTGTCTGTCTGCTTACACAGGGAACATTGCATGTTGTGTGAATCGTGACACATTGGTGTTCCATTTGCCACGCACCCACCGGCGCCTGACTTACTGCATTGACTGTGTATGGACCATTACAGGGGGAATGTTACATATGGGTACAAAGCATCCACACCAGATTGTCTGTTTGTAGAGTAGTTTGTTGCTATGGGGCATATTTGGTGGTGTGTTTGTGTGTTATGCGCACGCACAGATTATTAACTGTGGCTCTCTTTGCAGCATTGAAGTGCTCCTGTAACCGGACCCGAGAGTGCGCAGGCTGGAGGCCAGCACTCAAAACCAGAGCTGAGTGTCTTGTTGTTTTTCTTTCAAACTGCTCTACATAGGCTTGCTGGGGGGTGCACTAATGCATGGATGAATGGTTAATTCAATTTGGTATGTTTTTTTTCCATAATCACCCCGAGTCCTATCCAATTCTAAACCCTGTACCCTCTACCCGCTGTTCCTGCTTCCCGTACCTATCCAACCAACGTTCCCTAACCCTCTTTCCCCCCTGGGGTTGCGGATGCCTGTGTAAGCCCCAAGCTTGCAGGCGCCAAAACCCTAGAGGGGGTGGTTGGTTCGTGCCACTCCTGCGCCTGGACTCCGGAAGGCCCTGACAATGATGTACAAGTTTGTTATGATTGTGTATGTGTTAATGCAAGTACTCCATTTTAGTGCATTCCCTACTTTCACGTGTCATTCATACTCCACTCTCCTGCCCCCCATTCCAGTTATCGAGTATGCCAACGGCTGTCCCAACTGCATAGCCCCGACCCTCCTTCCCCACCAGGGTCTCAGAGGCCTGTGTGAGTTTGACCTTGCAGGCACCCAGGCCACGGTGGGGTTGGTTGTTTCATGCCACTCCTGCGCCTGTACACGGGAGCTGTGACAGTACACATCCATTTGTGGTGCATCATTGTATGTTATGTACCACACATGGCTCACATCCTGTTGTGACATTGTTTCACTGTGCTGCCTTGGTTGTTACATTATTGTGGTAGTACTTGGACTTTGTGAGGTACTGCTACTTCAAGTCATCTACTGGAGGCTGTTCAGGTTCATTTTTCTGCCTTGGATTTTGTGTCTTTGCAAATGAAGGTGAACTCTGAGGGTGCAGGAAACTTTTGACACACAAGGTGGGAGATGGTGATGAAGGGGAATGGTGATCCTGTGGCCAGGTGAAATTGAGGGTTGAAGGCTCCATGACCCAGGTGCAGTTGTTCAGTGGGTCATGGTCATTTGTGAGGGAGGGGGGTGTTTTGTTGTTGATAGTTGCCTTGCCCTGCAGTGTGATGGGAACCCTGACATTGTAATTGTGGTATCCTATGTACATGATGTGTTCTGATGATCAATGCATGTTCATGTGTTGTATTTACCTTTCAGGTGTGAAGGGATCATTGTGGTTTGACATGCTGGGGTGTACACATAGTGAATGTTCACATGTGATTTTTAGAGGACACTGATGGTCGATTGATTGCACATGCATATGTTGAGTGCATGTCCTTGCTGACCCGCACACTTGCACTATGATGCACTACATGTACAACCACCCTTCGATATCCACATGTACACTCTGTTTGCCTTCTGCTGCCCACTGTGTCCCTGTAGCACATGTTCTGTGACCAATTATGGATCCTGTACATGCCTATTTTGCTTTTTGATGTGGTTTGTCGCTTAGATGTGATGCTCAGGGTGTGCATCACACGCAATGGCTGTTCACTGTACTGTGCGCTGAGCAGTGTGTTGCAGGAGTTGGACACAGCACACAGAAGCTGCATTGTTGATTTTGCAATGCACAATGTGCATGTAGACAGCCATTCTTTGTTATGTTGCGGCTACTACTTTTGTGATGCATTTGGGAATGACTTATTTTGGGTGGGAGGTTGTTGGTCAGTCATTTCATCTGATTCCATGTCAGGCATCATTGTCTGCTGCCAATTTACATTTTTCCCATGGCAATGTGTACCTTATTGGTACTGTATTCATGTATGGCTATTGCTTGCCATGTCATGTTGTGGTTTGGGAGGGTTTGAGTGACATAACAGTGATGGTCATGGCCTGTTTTGCAGGTGTGTGTGATTCACACCTTACATGTCAGGGTCAGCCGCTTCTCGGAGCAACAAGGTGGGGTTAGATCTCTCTCCGCGGCAGGGGCCTCCCTCTGGAACGGCCTTTCTGCCTCCCTGTAACTTGAGGAGAATCTCCACTTCCGGAAGCACCTCAACACCTTCCTCTTTTCTTCTGCTTTCTCTCTCCCTCTCCCTTGCTAATTTCTTCACTGAAACTGCACTGAATCTGCAACTGGGACACTCTCACCGACCTCGTCCCTGGCCCAGCCACTCTCCACTTGCACTGTCTCCCTGGCAACCCCTGCACTGCGGGACTGTCTCTGTATCCCTACAGCCCCCCCCCCCCTTCACAGCACTTGTCTGCATTTACCTTTGCACTTGCCACCAGCTGGCCTATTTATTTTTTATTCTACTTACCCTGTACTGCACTACCCTCCCTCCCCTTCCCCTTGGACTTTTCCCTTCCACCTACCTCTGCACTTGTGCAATCTAAATGACACCTGGCCTAGTAGGATTGTTGTCTGTCTTCCCTTGTTCCCCCCTCCCTGCCTCGTTGTGCCTTGCAACACTTGTGTATAGGCGTGTTACAAATGCTATGTCATATCATATATATCATATGTGTGCCTTTTGGTCACACAGGATAGCTTGTGTTTAAGTAGCTAGGGATGCACACAATGTGGCACTTCAATGGCAACAATCTCAGGGTGGTAAGGTTGTAACAGTTGACTGTCTCTTTGTCATCATCGATTGTCACCTGGTATGTGCCAGGCCTGTGTGCACTCCGCAGGGGTGGGAGTTTAGGTGAAAAATGTGGCCACAAGCTGGTTCCGGGCTTCCTCACCACGTGCCCTATCCCCTCCCATGGGCAGCGCCTGTGCCTGTGGTTGGGGATGTGGGGGCACCACCATGTCCACCGGTACTCCCTGCCAAGGTGCAACATTGTGCAGGACACATGCTGCCACCGTGATCCTGCACACTACTGGGGGTGCATTGAGTAGCTGCCCGCCAGAGCGGTCAAGGGAGCGGGAGCGTGACTTGTGCACTCCGAATGTGCGCTCCACTATGGCCCTGGTTGCAATATGGGCCGGATTGTATCTTACCTGTGGTGGTGTGGTGGGGTTCCGGATTGGCGTCATCATGTGGTTGCTCAGAGGGTAGGCACTGTCCCCTGGGGAGGTGATAATAGTTGAGATTATTAGGGTTTGGGTATTTGTCTGTGTGTGACTTGCATGCATGTGCACAGGCATTTGTACTCACCTAGGAGCCATGTGTCACCATGCTGCCCAGCTTCCAGGGCCCGGCTCAGGGCGGACATTCTGTATATGAAACTGTCATGGGTGGAGCCAGGGTAGTTTGCATAGACAGAGGTGATGATTCCCTTTGCATCGCATACCACCTGTACGTTAATGGAATGCCAGTGCTTGCGGTTTCGGTAGATGTGCTCAGTGGCCCTAGGTGAACGTAGGGCCACATGGGTGCAATCTATGGCACCGAGCACTTTGGGGAAGTGTGCCACCCTGTAAAAATCCAGGACCACGGCCTGCCTTTCTGTGGGTGTTCTGGGCATGTATATGTGCCTGCGGACTGAGGGGCGCACTGTCATGATTGCCGAGACCTGGTGTAGGCAGCGTGACTGCGTGGCCTGTGAGACCCCCCCCACTATGGCAGTGGTCCGCTGAAATGACCAAGTGGCCAAAAAATGCAGGACATTGAGCACCTTCTCCAAGGGGCTCAATGCTTGGGAGCAAATGGTGGGTGATGTAAGGTCATCTTCCCACTCCCTGACCAGGTCTAGGATGATGTGGGGGGTGGAAACCTATACCTGCCGTAGACCTGGTCGTCAGGCATCCCAAAAAGGCTTGTCCGTGGTGAGAATATGCGTGCCCTGGATAGTCTCCTCCTCCTGTGGTGTCTCACGATCAGTGCTGCGACAAATGGGGTATTCATCGTAGCTGTATATGCGTGTTTGTTGTTTGCACGCACTTTTGTACTGTGCACAGGGACGCTTCCGCCTGCCTTTGTGTGGCGGACGCATTGATGCCTGTGCGCGTCTTTTGCCGTGCGCGGGTTTCCCGTATTCGAATGCATGAATACGGGTTGTTCGCGTGCGTGTTGGCATTCCGTGTAGTTCCCTGGAGTACTTCCCCAGTTACGCCTTGTTTTTCACGCGTTGTTCCCCATTCCGCGTGTTACGCCCACTGTTACGCCCACTTTTGTTGTGTGCGCCACGCTATGTGTGCTTTTGCTGTGCGCGTAGCGCACGCCGTTTGATGACGTGTGTGCCCGTGGGCGACATGCATGGATTTGGTGCACAACTAGCGGGAAACTAGCGCAGCGCCTTTCTTGTATTCCACGTGTGCGCGTGTGCTTGATTTCTCACGCTTGCGTCTCCTTGCGCCTGCTTTCGTTGGGATTTGTGGCGCACGTTTGTTCCATGAATCGACCCCTAAATATCAAAAAGGGAGTTGAAACACTATGAATAGCACATTGAGGATCTATAATGGTCACTACCGTTAAAAAATGAGTGAATTTAGCTCACAATATAATCCCCCTATTCTCACCCTGACTTGATCCCTCTTCTTCAAATAGCTCTCCAGTTTCCCACTCCCACCCCTTCTGACATGCTACTCGTCTACAGCTTCTCTTATTCTCAGAACCTCTCCTACTACTTGAATCTATACCAGTTGATGCCCCAAAGTTAATTTTTGGCAACTTAAAGGCCCATAACATGCATCTTGAAACCACACTCTCTGACAACTCTCTGGTCTACTTAAATAAATCACATACCCTTTAAATTCACACCTGTGGAAATCTCATGATCTCATCCTCCCACCCAGCAACCTTAGCTCATCTGCACTCTTAATCAGCATCCCTCCCTCTGATCAATTACTTATCCATTTTACCATTTCTGTTTCTCCCCCAGCCTTATCCATTAACCAATATGGCATTCTGATCTGGCGTGTTTGCTCCTTCAAATCTATCTCTACTGATTGTATGGTCCATATATCTGGCCTGCACTATTACCCCCACTACCACGTTTGACTATCAATATGTGTTCACTCCTTCATCTTCAAAAAACAATAAAGTTCCCGTATGTGGGAACTCCCATCCTCTGCACACTATCAATGGTTCACAACATTGTGAGTCCAGGTAATTAAATGATATTTAATATATTTGTTTCTTTATAATTCTGCATATTGTTGCTTACATCAATAGACAATTAATGATATGATTAGATGCATATCAGATGAACTGACACAATCAAATTTCTTGTAAAACATAGATGATTTATTTGTGCCCCAACGCGTTTCAAGAGAAATCTCTTCTTCAGGGGCATATGAACAAATTTCAAACAATATCTAGAAAGAAATATTAAATGATATACATTAGTATACACAAATCGTCAACAATTGACAAATATTATCGATGCTGTTCACAGTTATTTTCAAAAGACAACGGCCCTCATTACGACCCTGGCGGAGATCGTGGTGCAAAATGCACCATGGAGCACGGCGGAAAGCTGCCGATACCGCCATGGGGGTTGGCAGATTTACCGCCCCATTCCGACCTTGGCGGGGCGGTAAATCCCCAATCCCCATTTTACCCTTCCCCATTCCCATTTTTGCCCCATAGGGTATAATGGGAGTGGGGAAGGAGTTAATTACGCCACCGTAAATTACGGTGGCGTAATTAACGACGAGGTCCCGTAGCGCCATGGATTTTTCCGCCCGGAAAAAACGGGCGGAAAACTCACCATGGCGCTACGGGATCTCGTAGTAGGGCGGACGGGTCCGCCGCGAGTACCGCTGGCGTAGACCCACTCCGCCAGGGTCGTAATGAGGGCCAACATATTCTAGAAACCTAATTTTTTTCAGAATGACAACATATTTGCATGATTCCTTTTGTGTAACACCAGCATCATAGTAGTTCACAATTTGCAAGATTATTATGATAGGATGTGCAAGTTCATCTCGAGACCCCCAATGGGAGGATTTGTGAAGCAATAACCATAAGTCCAGGGTTCAAAAAAAGTCTATCATAGTAATAATAAACTGAATCAAAGTATTGGGAGCTTACCCATAATTGTGCCCATTAACACAAATGTCGTCTGATTCATATCATTAGCAGCCTCTCAAGTGAGGGTTAAGTATCCAACCTGAGGGACTATCTTTGCTGTGGTGCTTCTAAACGCATAGATAAAATATTTAGGGTACAATGTAAAATCCATTCTTGATTTGGGGAAAGAATAGATAGAGGGTACTAATTGAATTTACCAAAAAACGGAAACCGCCAATGGTAAAGTGGAGATTATAACATGGTAGTGAGTCCCCCTAGAAAAGGTTGTGCCCTGCTTCAGATACCTGGAAGATGTCAAACACTGGCTAGTGTTTTCTAGGTTTAGGTAGAAGACCTAAAGACGAAGATTTCTGTGATCAGATTAAGTTGAAAGGGTATCCTAAAGAAGCAATTGGGATGCTGAAAAGCCACAGCCCACGTTGGCATACTTAACTTAAGAGTTGTAGAAGGGTAGACCATGAGTAACCGCACCGTCCCATCCAAGATCAGATTCCGGATGAGGATGTTGTAGGAAATGGCTGGCCGCCTTATGTATTGTCCCGTATTAACGACGTCATCACACCAATGAACATGAATTTGATATGCATCTAATCATATAATTAATTTGTTATTGATGTAAGCAACAATATGTGGAATTATAGAGAAAAAAAATAATAAATATCATTTAATTACCTGGACTCACAATGTTACATACAGGAACTTTATTGTGTTTTTATTCATATTATACAACCCATATGCCAGGGTTGGTTATCATCTCCTCTTCACCTGAAGTTAATGTAATACTCTGCATTTAATTCAAATTTTAAATTCACTAAATTTATTGGAGAACAACGCAGGAATGTAGGTTGATTTTTCATTTTTCGCACTCCTTCATCTTCCCCTTCCCAACCAGCAACCATGGATCTAACCTGCCACCCAATAATTTATGACAAGCATGCACTTCTGTATATGCTGCTGGCTGAAGGATCACTCTCCCACTTTTGTCACTGCCCACCAGGTCTCTCTCCTTGCCCTTTCTGCAGCACTGAACACTGAAATATCCTCTCATTGCACTGACCAAATAGTCTCTTTCCTCCCACATTCAGAAACATTCTTTGAACCTCAAGGATCTGATCCTGCCCCAAACAGATAGTCTCTACCCACTTCTCCCTTGGCTACTGACGTTGCTTCCTATTTCTCCTAAAAAATCTGTCAAATATGCACACAGGCCTGTGCACCCTCCCATCTCTCTAAGCCATCCTCCTTTTTTTTCTACCTGCTGTCACCCCACCCACTCCTCACTATCCCACTTCTCGATGCATCCCCAATTAAACATCTACCCACCCCCCTCTATGCTAGCCTATATTGAGCTCCCATCAGCCCATTGACAGCAGAGAGAATTAAACAACTTGCACGTTCCACTTTCTTTTAACTTTCCCCCCACTTCAATTTTCCCTTCCTCATAGGCATCCTCCCAGCCTGATACAAAATAGCCACTGTCAAGCCTAAAATCAAGAAACCCCTGTTAACCTTAACAATTCCTCTTTCTACAAACCCATCATTCTCCCGCCCCACCACTACAAGGTCCTTAAGAAAACTGTCTTTAACAGCAACAATGGCGGCAAAACTCTTGTGTGTGCCAAAAACCTCCAAAACCGCGTGTTGAAACGCACAAAAAGATGGATGGACAACCTGCCCCCAATGGTGCATATGTGGTGGGATAGAGCACACTCTGCAGAAAATGTGCCAGTGGTCTCAATGACCAGCAAACAGAGTGCTGAGAGAGAAGCAGCACTTTGCAAATGAAACTCTAAAACGTGCCTAAAATGACATTTGCTTTGTTGCTAAAAACCCCAAAATGCCTGTACACAACACTTCTCAACATTCAAAATGTTGCTCAGCATACAATTCATGTAATCTAATGAAGTATGGCGAATATACAAAATCTTAAATTGTGAAAAGCGCAAAACATTTCCTCAGGCAAACTGGATTGTTTGTAAACAGACAGCTCCTGTCAAAATCTGTGCGCAGTATACTGGGCTACTTGTGAATGACAGCAATCAAATGAGCTCCTGATGAAACCTCAAAGTGTCTAAACTAAAAGTCTGCTGGATTAGCAAACATAAAAGGACTGGTGCTAAAAAGAATACAGATCTCAGTTGTGTTTGATCCTACAGGTTTATAGCTAAGAAAGTAATGTATGCATGTTATTTGATGCAACGAGTTTGGTTTTTGTTGGATTTAAGAAATTAAGAATAAATTAGCCTGGCTGAGATGCAAGAAGTGGAAAAGCAGGTTTCTCCCAAGGCGAGGGAAATCCTCTTAGCAGAAACTCACTGGTAGATGATAATTATGTGTTAGACCAGACTTTTGTCTAGAAGATGAGAATGAACAATGGCAGCACAGGAAACGGACGTGTGAAAGGGCCGTAAACTGCTCCTGGAAGGAATTCCCCAAAGGAGGAGGCTACTCCCCGACTCCAGAGAGAGACAAAGGGGCGGACCTTTTGCTGTCAAAATGTTATTCAAAGTGGTGAAAAATACAAAAAGGACAGAGTTGTTAGTCTATTTTTTGGCTGCACGTTTTAATAGGTGGTAGAACTGTGTAACATATTCTGGACAGGAATGGCAATACATGTGGTTTTATGTGAACTGTGTTAATGCTAGAATTGTGAAAATGTACACACACATCCCTATGTTAAACAAACACATTTGTGGAACATTGCAGACAATTTGGAAAGTGTGTTCATGATGAAAAGGACACAATTCGGTAGAAAGGTGAAACAAGATCCCACAGCTGTGGGATTTTGATGAACAGATGCTACAAAAAATAGGGAATCTTTATGTGTGATTTGTGTAGAGGTGACCAATGGAATATGTATTTAGGATAACATTTGATTTTGACACTAGTGGCTGAGGGGAGGTTTCTAAGACTGTAAAGCTAAACCATAAATGTGACATCATCCAGCCTTGATCCATTCACTCAGATGCAAGGCAGAGATGAGGTCCTGATCCAATTCCAGCTCACAGGGGCAAGCTTAGTTAAGCCGGCCCATACACCCATTTTGTGATGTCATTTAAAAGGATAAATAGAGACAGCTAACAACACATAGGGACTCACTGATTCACTCACTTTCCTGATTCTGGCGAAGCACTTTGTTCCAGCATTTGACTTCCATCTTTAACATCCTTCCAGATCCAGATGGCCATAACCTTGCCAAACAGTAGAGAACTATTGGCTTCAGAACAGCCTAAATCCTCAAACTTATTCTCACAACCCAGTGGAGCGTTGTGGTGTGGGAAGGCCTTCTGAACCAGTATCCTGAAACTATCCGGCTTGCTACCACAAGGCTTGCCTGGTGAACTCGCTATCCAGCTGATTTGAAATACCCAGAAACAAGGAGTGCAGATCCTGTGCAAATCCGGTGGCCGGCCTAGCCGACCCAGTCCCACGCCTGATGTGCTGTCCTTTCCTTGATAGACCCGATCCAATGACCAGAACTGACGGTCCAATTAAATTATAAAGGACTGTAAGTATAAATAGGAAGAACCTTGACCCATAATATATCTGCATTGTATGATCTCAATCTCAAACCCATCCCTTCTTTAACTCAGAACCATAGTATTGCTGGAACTATCAGTGCACTGACTTTTCTCTCATCTGTGTTACTAAACCCTAACTTCTTATTGATTTGATTAAGAAAAATAATTCCCAAACCAAACAGAAACTAGAGTATCACGCATGAATGGTTATGAGCAGCCGTGAATAACTGATTCCTATGTGGCATTCTCCTTTTTTTAGTCCTTAACATAGTATAAGAAAACCTATCTGTCAGTTTTAAACCCACATTTTTGTTTTCCATTATCGTGCCTATTTTGCAAAAACAACTCTTACTAAAACCTCTATAGAAACAGTGCGATTGGCCCGTTATAGCAAAAATCGCACAAGGAACGGTTTGCTGTGATTTGACATTCTGAAAGATTTTACATATGTGAAGCAGCTTTAAATTATTTCCTACTTTGACTTTGAGATTCCAAATGTTTTCGTTTGACTAAATCATTGCTTGTGATTGTGGGCATCTGTTCCAAGAGGCTCCCATAGAAATCTATCACAATTTAAGCATTTTCTACCACATTTGTGGCCTCATCACGAGTTGGGTGGTAGCGCTGGCGTTATTAGCTCCACCGCCAAACCCACAAGTGCTATTAGCGCAGGATCACAGGTTTGGCGGAACGGGTATTGCCCATTCCCCATTGAGCCCATTTGGGAATTCCCCATTCCCCATTAGGCTCAATGGGGAAATGTTGCACTTTTACAGCCGGCAGATTTCCCGTTGACGGTATATGCACTGAAAATCAGCAAATTCTCGGCAAAGCTGGGGAGAAATCAGCCGAAGCCGTGATTTGGCGGACCCTCAAATGCGGCGGTAACAGCACTACTGCCACATTTAAGGGCTACCGCCAAACTCGTGATGAGGCCCTTGGTGTTTTTGCTCAGGCAATTTCAAAGCCATTCTAACAGTTGAAAAGTCAACTCTGTTCTTCTCTTGTGTTTAAAAGGGGGAAGGTGGGAATTATATTCTGTTTGATTTGTGTTATTCCTGAATACCTGCTCTCTCCTCACATCTATTTAAATTGCCTATTGGTGGGTTGAGGGGTGTTGCAGGGGGAACCTCTAACCATAGTGCTATCTGTTCCAAACCAACACAACAGTATGTGATTTAAATTCTAAATACATAAATACATATTTACCTTTGCAAACTAGCCTGATTCCTGGTTCAGTGTGACCGGGGGCTGGGGAGGGGTCTCAGGAGAAGGGTGTGATATGAGTGGTATATCGTTCAGAATATTGAACTTATAGATAAAATAAATACAGGTTTCATTTGTGCACTACTAACTGGTCGTAACTTGGGTGTGTGTCAGATTGAAATCACTTACACGTCCAAGGACTGTTCACCAGTCTCGCCTCTTCTCCATACCTATCCTACTTGCCCTTTCCAAAGCCTTTGACAGTATTTAATAACCCATCCCTCCTAAGACTCTCTTTCTGGATTCAAAAAAACTGCATTAGACACTATCTCTCTAACTATTTCTTCTCTAACTCTTGGAACTCAATCACCTCCTGACCTTTAGCTTACACTATCGCTTGTTTGCTGATGACATATCAGATCGTTTTCCCACTCCACTTTTTCACCCCTGCTACCTGGGCATGCATTACAAGCTCTCTAACAGTCCGCTGCTGGAAGGTTCTACACTGCCTAATGTTAAACTTCTCAAAGTCAAATATAATAATCTTCTGCCATGTCTCCAATGATTACCCCTTTTTTGTATTTGCCATGTTCTTCCATCCTCACCAACTCACTGCTTTATCTAAGACTTGTAACCTTGGCATCCTCTGTACATCAATTTAAGATGCCAAGAGTTCATAAAGGCTACTACCACTGTTATCATGATTAATTTTATCAAAATAACTAAAATCCATTCAATCTCATCCACCACTTGATCAAAACTCTGATCTCTATCCTGATGTCTTCCAAACTTTAAAACTTTTCTGGTGACATTTTACATAGGGTCAATCTGACCTGCAATCCAGAGGAAAGTATTTATACCTCTGAAACTGAATGGGGAAGGAGGAAAAACAGACATATTTTTGCAAGTATCCCATGTGAATCTAAGTGATTTGCTCATGAATGAAAGTACCGCGGGCACATCGTTCGCATGAGAAAGGTGCACACTACCAAAAGTGTGCACCTTTCTCTTGCGAACACACATACATTCTCACACACACACAACACACAACACACCCATAACACCCCCCACCCACACCCTCAGCACACCCCCACCCACACCCCTAACATAAACAAACCCCATGCTGGGTTCCTGCAGCGCCAGCCAGTTCCCTTTCACTTCTGTAATCGGGAACCGGTGCAGCAGGGTCCTTTTCTTTTCTTTGTTTTTTTGTTTTTGTAACGGAAGGCTGTGGGGATGTCCCCCGCAGCCCCTGCTCACTATACCATAAAGTATAGTGAGCAGGGCAAAGCGGCAGACACACCCACAGCCCACCTTTCTTTTTTTTTTGTAACAGAAGGCTGCAGAGTTGTCTCCTGCAGCTCCCGCTCACTACATCATAAAGTATAGTGAGCGGGGGTTGTGGGGGACACCCCCGCAGCTCCCATTTTTTTGTTTTTTAAACGGAAGGCTTCCGTTACAAAAGATAAAGAAACAGGGGCTGCGGGGGTGTCCCCCGCATCGCCCCGCTCACTATACTTTATGGTATAGTGAGCAGGGTCTGCGGGGGACACCCCCGCAGCCTTCCGTTACACCCCAGCAGCCCCCGTTTTTTTTTCAATGCTACCACCAAAGGTTCAAACATTTGGTGTACGAACCTTTGGTGGTAGCATTTTTAGAACTTTTGGTCCATGCGACCATTTGTTTCGATAATTTTCGACTCAAACCTCCCATGTGTGATGAATCTTCTTCTGGGGCACCAGTGGTCCAGGGATACATATCAGTTTCTAAATCATCAATCAGCCCCATACTTCTAGTACACCAGATGGGATCTGAACAGATTTGAACCACAAGTCAATTATAAAGCTCCTTGTCCAATTTTGGTAACATGGATGAAATGGCAGGCTTATCTCCACAAGGTCGTGGATCGTTAGTTAGTTACAAAACAGTGGAAATACAATTATTACCCAATGATAAAAGGGACTGTGGAGTCAAGGTTGTATACAAATATCTACATTATTATCATTCAACAGACAGTTCTAGCACACTACAAAATACAACCCACCCTATAATGTAATGCAGAGGAGTGACAGTTTCAAAGAATTAAAAGGGATGCACTCTGGATACTGGCAGGAGGGTGTTCAGAATAGTCAGTAATCACAACAGTTCAAGGATATTTGGTTTCAGTACAAAGGGAGCAATGGGTAATAAAATGTCACTAGGGGCTTTCATAGAGGGACTGGGGTGACAGAACAAAAATGTACCTTGGGCTTGTAGAAGTTGTTGGTGCTTGACAACATCAAGTTGGTTTCAGGGCGCTTTGCAGCTTCTGTGACAGAGTACAAGATGGGAGACAGCTGTGGGTATCAGGCGGCAGGCAGTTTGGCAAGCAAGACTGGACGGATGGCTACAGGCTGGCTACACAGTGAATCACGGTCAGGAATTGTTGTCTCAGTCCTGGTTGGTGGGTCTGAAGCATTCGTAGAGCTGTCTTGGATGATATCAGCAACTGTGATGTGACAACTCTCAGGGGTGCAGTCGGTTGGAGCTGGAGGGACACGACTGGCTCAAAATCGTCCTTAAGGCGGATGCTGGTTGATGATTGTCAGTGCACTCCTCCTAGCTTCTTAATTGGGCTTGTGTCCTCCTTTAAGGGAGACAGCTCTAAACTAAGGAGAGTGTTGCAGGCAACGGTCTTGTCCTTGGTTTGGAGGAGAGACTCCCTGACACTTCCCATCTAGGATGCTTGCTTGCAGAGCCTAGCAGGGCACACTGTGTGCTGGCTTGGTACCAGTTCTGGAGCTGCTGGAAGGGTCCTCTGGGTTCAGTATCTCCCTCTGTTCCCAGGGAGATGTTTGTGGGCGGAAACCTGCTTCCCCCTTTGGAAATCATGGCCTTCCTTTAATGGCAGATGGTGTAAGGCAGACTGTACCTTCAACCAGGGTCCAAATGAGTCCTTCTTGTTACTCCTTGCCAAGCCTTCAGTTGATCTGCCAAAAAAGGGGCTCAACCCTCTTTTAAAGCCAAATAGGCCCAAGTAATTGATCTTGGCTAAGGCTACCTTAATGAACCTGGGTCCCCACCAACAATCTTCTGTTATGCATGATGTCCTAACCAAAGTGCTTTGCAACAGGAAAGGTAAATGGGTGAACACATGTACTTCTAAATCCCACCCATTTTCCTGTCTGTTGTGGCTCAAAGGATCTCTCTGACTAATTGAGCTCTCTGTGCTTCCTGATTAAAGGCTGGTCTCCCTTGAAGTTGTTGCACAAACAGACTTTCTGTCGCCATCAAATCACTTACTCATACCCTCTGAATGGGGTCCCCCTGCCAGGGTTGCCTACTGTAAACACATGCACGATGTATGACTGTTTACTGTCATTGATACTAAGAGTCAGGAGCTGGCTTCAGCTGGCTTCAGGTTGACACAGATGCATATCAAAGGTGTAGAGAGCAAATTCAAGCAGGGATTGTAGTTAAACGCGCAAAGCCAAAGAAATGTGTAGCTCAAATTAAAAGATATTTTTCCTTAAGTCAACAATATAGAGTACAAATATAAAAAGTATTTTTAATTGATGGTTGTACAGCCGACATGTGTTTTGACCTTCCTTATCAAGGCTAGACTCTTGGTAAGGTCTGGCCAGGAGCATATGTAGTGCTGCTGGCGAATCAAACTGCAGAGTTGCAGATGAGGTAGCAGTAATAGGGAGGCCACAGAATGATTAGAGGTTTATTTAAAAAAGGAACTTGATTCCCTTGAAAAGAAGTAAGTAGCTTGTCACCCGGTGATTTACAAAAATGCTAGGTATATGTAGATTTAACAAAGGAACAAAGTTGGTTCATGTAACATTGTATCAGTGGTAATCTCAAAATGTGCACTAATCATTACTTGAACATGGGTACAATCCCATCAGATGGAGAGAGTTCACTTGTGATATAGGGAGGTCAATTATCATGCCTTGAATGGCTAGCGTCTCTAGTCAAATGGGTAGATCCCAGTGACCAGCAAGGTCAAAACACATGTCGGCTGTACAGAGATTAATTAAACATACTCTCTATATCTGTACTCTATATTGTTGACTTAAGGAGAAATATCTTTTAATTTGAGCTACAAATGTCTTTGGCCTTGTGCGTTTGACTACAATCCCTACTTCAATTTGCTCTCTGCACCCTATCTGAGCCCTGTTAGGGGAGGCTCTGTGGGACTGTACACGCTTCAAGCCCCTATCCCCCTTGTTTCAGGGTTACTTTGACCTTGAAGTTGGATACTAGTGCATTGGTATTTTTGTCGAACACCTGACCTATTAACCAATTTGCATATCAAAGGTTTTGGGGTTTCCTGTCTTTAGTTAGTCCTGCGACCAGGACTCACATGGGCTTGCTTAAGTTAACTCTCATCATTATGCATCACTGCCACCACCAGTGCCAACAAAGGATAGGAAGAATACATTGAGCCTTTGTTATTTAATTAGGCTTGCCATGGCAGGAGGAAGGTTTTGCCCTCTCCCTTTTGAGATGCCTTGAAGTACTCCTGAGTGTCACATTCCAATTAAATGTGACAGGGAGGACTTGACCTGTAGGCTGTGTCCACCCAGAGTACACAGGTCTATGTGTATGTCATGCAGTGAGCATAGGAAAGTGAGTGCAGATTAGCCCCACGCATTTTCCAGAGGTAGAGTTGCCATCATTGAATTTCATATAGAATGAAAAAAAGCCCAAGTGAGTGCACAGCCTCCCTGTGGATGGTCAAATTCCTCACATGCCCCCCCAGCCTGGTTTGTCATCAAAGTGAAGTTACCGGCTGAGGCCATCTGCATTTCCATGCTGGGAGCCTGGTGTGTGCTGGATGTCCATATTTAATCCCTGTAGGAATATGGGCCAACGCAAAAGTTTAGGGTTCTACCCTTGCATGGCCATTAAACATTGCATAGGCCATTGGTCTGTCTGGACCGTAAAGTGCGACCCAAAGATGTAGGGTTTCAGCTTCTATACAGCCACACGACTGTGTAAGCCTCTTTTGCAATGACAGCCCAGTTCCTTTAACTTTTTCTCAATCGACAGCTAATGTAGGCGACAAGTTGCTACATCCCTGAGAGGTCAGATACACTAATACTAATCCATTCTCAAAATCACAGGCGTATGTCTGGATAATTAACTCCTGACCATAGTCTGGCATTTTTAGAACTGGTGCCCTGTACAATCCGTCCATTAAATACTGAATGGAGGTGTGACAGGCAGTAGACCAAGTTACCTTCCTTGGCATTTTCTTGGAAGTTACATTATTAAGGGGCATGGCAATGGTCCCATAGCACTTGATGAATGATGTTTAGTATCTAGTGAGAACTAGAATGGCTCTCAACTGCGTCTTTGTGGTGTGGATGTCCCCGTCCTTCACTGCCTGTAACCATGCTTAGAGAGGTTGTTTCTTACATCCACCGACCAGGTGGCCTCGGTAAATCAATGTACCCTTCGCTATATGGCACTTTGTGGTCTTGATCATGAGACCTGCATTCTGCAGTGCCTGAAGCACTTGCTTCAGGTGGAATATGTGATACTCTGAGGTGTGACTGAGCACAACAATGTTGTCTAAATAGGCGACACTGAAGTTTTCCAGCTGAGGCAAAACCTGATCAACCATCCGCTGAAAAGTGGCAGGGGCATTCTTCGATCCAAGGTGCATCACAGTGAACTGATAATGTCCTTCTGGGGTTTAGAATGCTGACCTCTCTCGTCCCATCTGTCAAGCCATCCTGCCAGTACCCTGCCATGAGGTCAAAGGTGCTCATGTACTTAGCAGTACCAAGCTTGTCAATGAGCTCATCTGCCCGAGGAATGGGGTGGGCATCTGTCTTCGTGACATAACTGAGCCCCTTGCAGTCCACACAAAAGCAGACTTCAATCTTCCCCCTAGTGATCTTCTTAGGTGCCAGTACCACTGGGCAGCCCAAGGCCTGTGGGATGGGTCTATCACACCTCGGGACAGTATCATGGAAACTTTCTCCTTGATGGTGTCCCTGAACTTATCAAACATCCATTGAATCCTATTCTTCATTGGCTTACTGTCTCCAGTGTCCACATCAATGGTGCACCAATATGATTGACGTGGAGTCAGCAAAAATAGATCAGCAAACTGTCCCTGTAAATGGTCAGAGTCTGCCAGTTGCTACTGTGACAGGTCAGTTGGAAAGTTGACATCTTCAACCTACCCATCTGTGGCTTCAGGGTGCAGGAGGTCTGGGAGGGGATCATTCTTTTCCTCAGTCTCTCTGCCAGTCGCTAATGCCATGACCCAGTCATCCCGGATGTAATGGGGTTTTAGTCGGTTGACATGAAAGACCCTGCACATCTGTTTAGGTTCTTTACCGTCAATGAGATAATTTACCTCACTGACTTTGTCCAGCAAATAGTAAGGCCCAGTTCACTTGTTCTGAAGGGCAGTGGGTTTGACAGGCTCCATAATCCACACCCACTGACCTGGAGAATAGACTGTCACTGTGGCCTTCTGGTCGTGCCAGTGCTTCATCGGCTCCTGATTGGCCTTTAGGTTTTTTAGCGACTGTTCCGTGCACTTTGCCATTATAGACCGAAGGCCAAATACATAGTCCACAACACCTTGTGTGGGGGACAAGGGGTTGCCCTTCCAACTCTCCTTCACTAGACTGAGGGGACCTCATCCAGAGTGTCCAAACAGAAGCTCAAAGGGGCTAAACCCTACTCTGTTCTCTGGCACTTCCCTGTAGGTGAGCAGAAGGCATGGCAGGGGAATATCCCATGTTCTCAATGGGCAGTCTTCCAAGCCACCTAACATGCCTTTCCAGGTCTCGTTGAACCGCTTAACAAGCCCATTTGTTTGTGGATGGAAGGATGGAGAAAACCAATAGGTGACTCCACACTCTTCCCACATAGCTTTCATATATTCTGATATGAAGTTAGATCCCCTGTCAGAAATGACTTTCTTGGGGAATCTAACACAGGAGAATATCCCATTCAGAGCCTTCAGAACCATTGGGGTTTTGATGCTCCTTAGAGGTACAGGCCCTCATTACAAGTCAGGCGTTAAGGGTTTAATGGCGCCGTCGGTGCCGTTAACCCTTAACACCTGATTCACACTTTAACGCCTGCTTTTTGCAGGCGTTAAAGTCCAAGGCGCTAAGCGACCTTGGTGCTAATTACGGCACCGTAATTTACGGTGCCGTAATTAGGGCCTTCCCCATCCCCATTATGCCCTATGGGAATGGGGAAGGGCAAATGGTGAATGGGGAATTACCGCCCCACTCACCTTGGAATGGGGCGATAATTCCGCCATCCACCATGGAGGAATCCGGCATGGACCATGGTGCTGATAGCACCATGGTCCACCGCCTGACTTGTAATGAGGGCCACAGTCTCAGGGTCCCTCTGGCATGGACTACCATCACCAAGATGTATCTGTTCCCTGAGCTGGTTTGAGGATCCAAAGGACACACAATATCCATGCCTATTCTCTGGAAAGGGCGCTCAACCATGGGCAGTGTAATTAAGGGGGTCTTTATGGCACCACCTGACTTATCAGAAGCTTGACAAGTTGGGCAGGTTCAGAAAAATTCCTTAACCTTTAAAGGACACTCTTTCTGGGCTGTGAAGAAGTCAGTCTGATCTGGGCCCACAGCTGATGCAAACTCATCCAGCTTGGGCAGGCCCGTCAGATCTGTGCGCACTTGGTCCTCCACCTCAGGTTCCTGTGCTGCTCGAACTACAGGAGTTTTGTGTTCTTTGATATGCACATGTTCTAAATAGAGTTGCATATTATAGGGAACTGGGATCTCTTCTAGAGACCTGGTACCATTCCCACTCAGTATAACCAATCCATATTCGGCTACTCCTTGGCCTAGTCGGAAGTCCTCCTCTAAGAGACCCTCCATAATGATAGCCTCTTCCATGAGTCCAAAATTCACTGTAGCTTTCTGGTGTACACTCTTGCAAGCAGGATCCCCTTTCCTATAGTCCAGCTCCTCACACACAAAACAGCATTTGGGTGGTGAGAACACATGTGTTCCAATGTTAGGGGTACCTGTGCTCTTCTTTTCTGTGTGTACAGCTGAACTAATGTTTTGGAATTTCCCTTCATATTTTTAGGGATCTGACTTCGAATGGGTTGAGACCTTTGTCCTTCCCATCCTGTTTACATTTTCGCCTGAAGATTTCTCTTCTGGTGTGCTCATCTGAGCCTTTTTCTGGACTCAAGTACTCACAAACCCTTTGGCTGCCTTTTCAAGCTCCCTAGGGTCTGTGCGAGTCTTGGCCACATGTTGCTGGTGTAGGTGAACCTCATAATTCTTTGGTACATGCTTACACACAATCAAATTGTACATCCCTTTAAATGTGTCAACTTTGTTACCAGCCACCCACCGGTTGAGATATTTCAATGACAAGAGTATGAACTCTTCAAATGTCTGCCAACTTATTTCTGAGCCCTCTGAGGCTCTTGAGATGCTGTTCTGGGGTTTTACAGAACTTCTTCTTGAGGAGGGCCACCTTCATGCTTTCATAAACAGGACTTTCGTCAGGAGTTAAATGAAGAATTGCTTCAGTCCCTGGTGTCGGTAAGCAACTAATTAGGGCTGCATCCCACAGTACCTCGTCCACCTCCCATAATGGAAAAGCAGGGTTGAGCACTTCAAACCAATCAAAAAGTCCTTCCTCACTTTATGAGCCAGCACTAATTCTTAGGGGTTGTGCCACCGGGGCTTATTGCGGGCACTCTTTTTTGGAACCACTACTGCTGTTATTGTTAGAGGTGCATCTGTCAGCTTCCTTCTTCTCTTCTAGCCTTACCTTCTGCATCTCAATGATGGCCCTATCCCACTCTATACTGAATTTGTCCCGCTGTTTCTGTTCCTCTTGTGCTAGTCTCCTATCCCCTTTCTAGCTGCTACCTCATTAACAGCCAGAACAATTACTGGACCATTTGGAGATTGTGCTGGGGCCTAGGACCTGGACCTGTGGGTTGCTGCACTAGCCCCTGACCTCACTGACACTCGAGAGTGTTGAGAAACGTCTGCCCACCGACTGGATGGTTGGCGAGTAACACTGCCCATGCTATCTTCCTCGTCAACTTCCACTTCCCCCTTCGGAAGGTCTTTCCTAAATGGGTACATGGCACCAAGCCCGTCCCCTGCGATCATCTCCCTCACTGCCATCACTTCTACCCAAGCAGTGAGGCCGGTCAGCAACTCAGGTTTATCACAAAATACAAAATACCTAGCAGTGTCTAAACATTGCCTGCAAGAATACTTTTATCAATGGTTGACTTAGCTGTGAGCAAAGCTCCAACTGAACCCACCGCTGCCACCAATGTGACAAATCAACTTCCGGGGCAGCAGTGGCCCAGGGATAAATATCCATTTCTAAACTATCAATCAGCCTCACACCTCTAGTACACCAGAAGCGATCTGAACACATTGATAACACAAGTGAATTATAAACCTCCTTGTCCAATTTTGGTAATGCGGATGGAACCACAGTCTTATCTACACAAGGTTGTGGATTTGTGGTTAGCTGCAACACAGCAAAAATATAATTATTAACCACTGATAAAAGGGACTGTTCAGTCAAGGTTGTATACAAATAAATACTTTATTATTATTCAATAGACAGTTCTAGCACACTAAAAAATACAACCCTGCCTGCAAAGGAATGTAGAGGAAAGACAGTTTCAAGAAGGAAATGTGATGCACTCTGGATACTCACAGAAGTGTATTCTGTAAAATAATTAATCGCAATAGTTCAAGGATACTTGGTTTCAACCCAAAGGAAGCAATGGGTTATAAAATGTCACTAGGGGCCTTCGGAGAAGGACTAGGGGGACAGAACCACAATGTACCTTGTGCTGTGGAAGGTATTGGTGCTTGACAGCATCACGTTGGTTTCAGGGTGCTTTGCAGCTTCTGTGACAGAGTTCAGGATGTTAGACAGCTGCGGGTAGCAGACGGCAGGCTGTTCGATGAGCACGGCTGGGCGGCCGGCTGCAGACTGGCCTACACAGTGGCTCAGGGTCAGGAATCATTGTCTCAGTGCTGGTTGGAGGGGTCTGAAGCACTGGTGAAGGCATCTCAGACAACGTTAGCAACTGTGATGTGACAAAAGTCAGTGGTGAAGTCGGTTGTAGCTCGAGGGGCTTGACTGGCTTGGAAATGTTCTTAAGGCAGATGCTGGCTGATGCTTGTCAGTGCACTCCTCATAGCTTCTTTGATGGGCTCATGTCATCCTTTAAGGTAGAAGGCCCAAAGCTGAGCAGAGTGCTGCAGGCAACAGCCTTGTCCTTGGTGTGGTTCAGAGACTAGGAAGCTTGCTTACAGAGCCTAGCAAGCATGCTGTCTGGGTATTGGTTCTAAAGTTACTGGAAGGGTTCTCTGGGTTCAGTGTCTTCCTCTGTACCCTTGGAGATGTTTAGGGGAGTGAACTTGCATCCTCCTTTGGGAAGCCTGGCCTTCCTTCATTGGCAGAAGCTGCAAGGCAGACTGTACCTATAGCCAGGTTCCAAATTAAACCTTTGTGTTATGTCTTGCAAAGTCTTCAAGTGATCTGCCAACAGAGGGGCTCAATCCTCTTTTAAAGCCAAATGGGCCCCAACCACCCTACACTTGAATGAAAGTGTGGGGTGGCTGAGAAGAAGTGGAGGGCATCAGGCTCATCCTCGGACAAACTAGCCTGCTGCCTGCTCAAAAGGCAATACAGACTCTCTGTCCAGTCCAAGAAGACAGCCTAAATCCAACCCTGCCTCTCTGTGGCCTCTAACAACTCAGCCAAACTCTTCAAAATTGGCAAGGAGCTTGCCAATCCTACTACAGTCTGAACTTCACAGGCACCATGCTCCTGCATGGCCAGTAGACCTTTAAACTGCCATCAGGCCTCCTACCCACTTAGGGACTGTATCTGCAACCCTACCGCCTCTCTGCACCTAATAAATCCACCACCATGGCAACACTTAGCACATCTTGCTATTGCACTCTCCCCTTCCCCTCATCCTTGTCACTTCTCCTCTTCCTTTCCCCTCACACCTGTTGATCTGAATGACATGAGGCCTAGTAAGATCATTTGTTTTGTCCTCCCTCTCTCTACCCTTCCCTCTCTTGTTTGCTTCCAGGCCCTTTGCACTGCACTGGCTTCTGACTTCACCACTAAAACTCAGGACATCCTGTCCAATCTTTTCTATTCCTCTCCCTCCACCGCATCCAACCACTCTCTGGTTGTCTCTCCTCCTCATTTCTCCTCCATCCCCGTGTTCACTCCTGACAATGTTTCTAGACAAGTCCGATCTATGATGTCTCATCAAAGCAGGTGCTCCTCTACTACTCCAGAACCACATCGACACCCTCGCTCCAGCCTTGGCCGATTTCTGCAACCAATCTTTTGCCACTGGAACCTTCCCTTCCCCCCTGAAGCACTTTCTTGTGAACCCCTCCTCAAGAAGCTTTCTGCCGATACCTCCTCTCCAGCAAACTACTGCCCAATCTCTATCACTCCTTCCCTGGGCAAACTCCTGGAAAAGCTGGCCCTCTACAAGCTTACTCTCTATACTGAATCTGTTGGTTGTCTCCATGACCACCAGTCTGGCTTTAGAGCAGCCAGAAGCACAGAGAATGCTTCCCTGAACACCCATAAAGACCTGCTCTCAAATCCTGACTCTAACCTTCCTTCTGTCCTCATTCTTCTTGATCTATCCTCTGCTTTTGATACGGTCACCCACACCATCCTGATCAATCTTCTCCATGACAATATGCGCATCACAGGTCAGGCCCTAGCATGATTGACCTCAATTATATCTGATTAACCCTTCACGGTCCAACTTGGTTCCTTTCTCTCTCCCACCTTTCTCTCTACATATGTTGTTCCCCAGGGTTCTAACCTCTCACCGTGGCTCTTCAACCATTACTTGGTTCTTCTGGCCCACCTCATCTCTACCTTCTGTTCTAACTTTAAGTGTTATGCGGATGACACTCAGCTCTCCTTCAGGCTTCCTCAGCAACCACTGATCTCTTTCTCATTCCTAACTGTCTATCCATGATTCAGATATGGTGTGCCGCCAACGACCTCTGCCTTAATGCCAGTAAGATTGAAATCATTCTCATTGGGACCCCTGCTCCTGCTTTTGCTCTTGCTCTCTAGCCACCCACCATGGGTCCTCCACTCTCACCTTCTTTGAGGCAAAGAACCTTGGTGTCAACTTTGACTCCACCCCCTCCTTCCCTCCTCACATCTCTGACATCTCTAAGAAGTCACACTATCAGCTATACCTCCTCATAGGAGTTCTCACTGTTCGCCCTTTGCAATTAATCCAGAACAGGACTGCAGGACTTGCCCTTGGCCTGAATCACAGGGATCATATCTCTCCAGCCCCAAAATCTCTCCACTGGCTCCAGGCAGCTGCAAGGCTTTCTGGGCTCGGGGAACAAACTATATCCAACTCTCTTTTCCTAAGCATCTTCCTTCTCGAGCTTTCCACTCATCCAACTTCAACTCTCTGAGGGTCAGACACTTCTCCAGGCAGTGAGTGGCAGGTACATCTCTGTCCTCGGCTAGGGCCTCCCTCTGGCACAGCCATACTGCCTCTCTCAAACTTGAGCGGTTCTACCTAAGGTTTCGGAAGTAACTGAAGGCCTTCCTTTTTGCTTCTGTTTATCTCTCTCCCCTGCTGATGTTCCTGTCTGCTGCACTAACTGGTTACCAGGCCACCCACTGAACTTAACAGGCACCATGCTCCTGCATGGCCAGTAGCCCCTTAAACTGCCACCAGGCCTCCTACCCACTTAGGGACTGTATCTGCAACCCTACTGCCTCTCTGCACCTAATAAAGCCACCAACCTGGCAACACTTAGCACATCTTGCTATTGCACTCTCCCCTTCTCCTCATCCTTGTCACTTCTCCTCTTCCTTTCCCCTCACACTTGGTGATCTGAATGACATGAGGCCTAATAAGATCATGTGTTTTGTCCTCCCTCTCTCTACACTTCCTTGTCTTGACTTATATCATATCATATTCTGACATTGGTACTAAGAGGCAAGAGCTGGCTTCAGGGTGACAATGATGCATATCAAAGGTGTTGGGGTTTCCTGTCTCATGAGCCTGCTTAAATCAACTCTCATCCTTATGCGTCACTGCCACCAGCAAAGCCATCAAAGGATAGGGCGGATCTGTGGCGCCTTTATTATTTAATTAGGCTACCCATGGAAAGAGGAATTTTCTGCCCTCCCCTTTTGAGATGTCTTGATGTACTCCTGGGTATCACATTCAAAATAAATGTGACTGGGAAGACTGTGCTTGTAGGCTGTATCCAGCTAAAGTGGGGAGGTCTATGCGGTAGTCATGCAATCAGCATAGGAACATGTGTGCAGATTAGCCCCACATTTTCCAGAGGTTTATCTACCATCATTCAATTTCATAACAATTTGAAAACAGCCCATGTTCGTGCACACTCACCCTTCGGATGGTCAAATTACTCACAGCTTGTTTTTCAAATGCCCCTGAAACTGCATGGACTCCTTATGCTTCCCAACATGCCTGGCCCACTGCTTCATCTCTGCTCTTGCAGGACAAGGTTAAAAAATAGGGTCAATTGTAGGTTTGCTGTAATTGGCCCATTGATGTTAAATAACCTCCCTTAGTTTTCTGCATGATTTATCATCTATTGCCTTTTTAGAAACCGTTTAAAATTCCATCTGCTCTAGTAAGGTTTGTTTTCCATCCTTTCCTCTTCCCTTCATGCACTGCCTGAATTTGTCCATCATTTGACCAATATGAAATGTCTTCTCTGGTGTTTTGCCTAAATATCATACTACCTTAAATGTTACCCCTGAATATTATACACATTGATCATATCACTAACACTATTTGTCCTGAATAGTATGCCAGCTGTTTACACCAGAAACAATAGCAGTGAATGATGAGGTTAAAACTAACACTACAACATACTATCAGTGGTAGCCATGAATTATGTGATCAATGTATATAGGTGTGTGCTACTCCCAGCACTAATGATGCCTGGGCCAATAATATTGCTAGCTCTGATAATATACCCACCACACTGACGGTGGACTATTCTGAGCTTATTTGATTTTTAATACAGAATGATGCTGGTAATTCTGCCTCTGAAAGGGAATTCTGTTAATCAGACCTGGCTAATGCTGCATGTAGAAAGTAGATTGCAAACGTGTAAGTTTACTGAGACTGTATCCTAACACTCACAGCAATTGCCCTGTGGTATGGCAACATGGCAGTTGTAGAATCATGTGAATTCCCGAAAACCGCTTGATGGAACCCAATATTCCCACAGCATGGGACTGATTTTAATTGAGGGCAGCCCTATTCCAAATTATACATAATTGTGTACCGTTGAAGGGTTGGTTACAGGTTAATAAATACATATCAACCATACCTTCTTTAAGATGTTTGTCTCTATGAACATGTAATTATAAAGAATTAACACCGTTGATGTTGCTTTATTGTCAGCTTGTTTTCTAATGACTAATTGTCAGAGTGTGCTTATACAGCTGAGGGGACTGAATTTCACCCTTAATGGGCCATTTGGGTTCAGCCCCAGAAGCTTCCTGTTGTTTCCTATAGGGGTGCATGCCACCTTCCTCAGAAGACAGGATATAGCCATAGGAGGCAGGGCAACTATGCTTCAAAGGACAGGCTCTTGCAGCAAAAGGAAAGTCACACCAGGGTGGACATTACTGGAAAATGTGTGATGCTGTGCAGACAAGGTAGAGGGAGGGATTTTAAAAACAATGAAATTAGTTGCATCCAAGAGAAGAGTACCACCCTATTGGGGATTTCTTAGGCAACTCAGTCTTCCTCTGCCCTTTTCACATTCTGGCACTGACATCACCAAGCACTTGTACTGATAACAGCAGCCTGAAATGGACCCTTACAGAAGGCTTGGACTGGACCAGTCCACTGTGATAAACTGACGATATAAGGGGTCGAGAACACCCCTTTAATTGAATCATCTTTAGATTTCACACGAAAAATGGTTCAACCCGAATCTTTTTTGGAGCAAAGTCTGACCAAAGTCCTTTGATATAGTGTAATATAATATAAAGGCATTGAGCAACAATCTTCACCTCAGCCATCCTAGAGGAACGTTTGGGTGTAATGGCGATTAAGACAAAGCCTGGTTGCTGCTTCAATACTGGAACCATGAACCTGCTCACTTTAGAGGGTGAGTGGGTGAGAGCCTCAAAAACGTGCTCTATTGCAATCTTTCTGACTGGTAGAGGCAGGACAAGGACTCCCTTTATACATGGATGCCCTATTTGCTGCCCCCCAGACACTCTCAGAAAAGCTCGGGTCTCTTTTTCTCACCTCAGTCTGCTTTCATGCTGACTCAATAGATTTCGAGTCATTTGTGTGCCTTTCACACTCACTGCTTTTCCATCCAATTCAATCTGTCTTGCTGCTGACTCAACAATAGCATGACTTCACACCAGCTATTTTTTGTTGTTCTCCATTGAAGAACTGCATCACATCATTGCACCTCGTCAAACACACTAGACCATTTTGAGATGTTGGTTTGACCATCACTTGCCTGTTAGTCACCTCATTCAAGCGGATCACCACTACAGGACTGCATCATATCACTGGACCATGTTGTGCAGAGTCAAACATCTCAATACACTCAATCCAATGGGACAACCCACTTGGCCATCTTGACAAACACTCAACCCACTGTAAAGCACCTAGAAGCCTGTCATGACACTGCCATGCATCAAGAACAAGCCTAAAATGTATTTGTAGCGGTTATCTCCCGTTGGTCTGCTTAAAGGGCCCCAGCGATATGCAACACCCCACTCCCTAACCTTTTAAATGCATCTTCATTGAACTTGAACTCCTGAAAGTGTTGCCTGACTCTCCTTATCTTTAAATGGTGAGCCACTCCTTTATTTTACAGTCTGACTATTTTGTGTTTTCTCTTGCAGGGATGAGTTACTAGTGTTTTTATTAGTTTGCATTCTTAGTTTAAAATCTTCATTTTAAATAGTTTATCTGGAATAGAAAGTCCTTTATTTTGGTACCTCATTACCATTGTGTTTATGGTGCTTTTTTTCTAGCTTGCATCCCTCTTGAAGAGGATTACCTGCGGTTGGTGCATGTTACCACAGGAAAGGAAGGAGGTATACATGTCAGGTTGTGCCAGTTTCATCTTTATGATTGGGATCGCTGCTGGTGTGGTAGTAGTGTTGGGATACATAGGAGTTGTATCCATTACTCATCCCTGTACTCACACAGAGTAGTAGTCGTTGTGGTGCACTGGTGGCTGCAAGGCCATGTAGCACAGATTGCACCCACAGTCCATGGTCTCCATTGTCGTGGGAGTTTCCTACTGGACTTGACTCATGACATTACTTTGGCAGGTCGCCTTGGAGTGAGCAAGGCAACTCAAATGTTGTCTGCCCATTTTAGCTGACTTTAGAGGGGTGTAACAGTCAAAGGAGTTCTGAACTCCTGTCACACTTCCCAAGCATCTGGTAAGTCAGGCAGGTGACAGTTCCTTAGATGGAGCAGGACACAGAGTGGTAAATACACTCCACGAGATTCCCTGCTTGATGCAAAGATACAGAGGGTTTATTTGCCTGCATCTGATTTTGCAGTCAGAGAGGTGGGAAGCCTTATGGATTCAACCAGAAAATGGGCAAACATGGTTTATAGTCAGAGTTTCGACAGTAATAATTTCGAATGCCATAGTTCCGACACAAAAGTGCCGAAAAAAAAGATTCTTTTTTTTTGTGGGGGGGGGGGGGGGGTTGTTTTAAAAAAAATTACTTCTTTTAAAAAAAAAACTAATTAAAAAAAAAAAATCAAAACTTTTTTTTCTGCACTTTTGTGTCGGAACTTTTGGCATTCAAAACTATTGTTTCAAAACTACACCGGCAAACAAAATTGCTATGGATTATATGTAAGGACTGCCAACTTTTCTTTAAATGGCAACGTTGCCTGTTCATGTGCACACTACAACAATCTAGAAGTATTTTTCAGCTTTGGTAGTAAATGCCACAAGAACATGGAAACTGTCAAGGTTATGAAACCATGTACCACCCCACGTGGGAAATGATCCAACTATGGCAGAGCTGACCACAGATGTGGATGTTGACCACTTTTCTGGATTTAGCCTCTCAACAAAAGCTAGCCTGAAAATTAGCCAAATGTATATGTGTGAGTTGTCAGGAAGAGGAGATGGCCTGGGCAGGAGGTGCTGGCATGTGAGGGTGAACAAGTACACTCTGAATGCTCTCGACCACCCACTGCACAACCACTGGTGAGGTAATGGCTATAGGTTTCCTCAGCCACAACCCACCCATCTCTACCCAAAATTCACTTCTCATGGATCTCTTTGAAATGCGTGGTTGTTTTTTTTCCTGCAACGAATGGCTTTTTTTGTAATGCGCCTGTATTGTACTGGAGTCCAGACAGATCTGTACTGGGCTATATTTGAGGCATAGTTACACCTTTGCCTGAGTCAATGGACACATTTTGACAACTCAGGATTCAACATTCAATGGTGTGGGTGACAAATGATTCCTGAAGACACATGCCTCTGATAGTGACAGGCAGCCATCTGGTCCAAACAATGCAGAATCATGCTTGTGATGTCAAGGCCATGGGCATAACTCAGGGTGGGTATCATAGCAGGTTAGGACGCTCTGATATATGTTGAAAAGCTAGGCCACCTCTGTTGTTTGTATCACAGTGATGGAGCAGGAATGGTGGTGACAACACAAACTGCACAGGACACCTTTGAAAAGGGGAGGGAGTGTTTGCCCCAGTGACAATACAGGACAAGTCACCTCTTCCCTGACACATGCGGGCATTCTCGGAAACGTGGGCTCTAGCCACATATCTCTTTCCCCTACACCACCACATAACACTACACACAGCTTCTGGGGATATCTAGATATGGAGAGCAGAAGGAGTATGATTGCGATTCCTAGAGGGCATAGGAATTCATATTGATGGGCATAGAGATCACATATCACAGGGCTGCCGGGCATTGCAATCGAGCTCGTTGGAAGAAGAGGTAAGAAGAGGGGCAGAGAAGATGGAGGATAGCGGGTACCAACATTCAGATGTAATTACCCCTGCCCACAGTCCTTCCTTCTTTAATCCCCAAATTCCAAAATACACTCAAGAATCCATAGTCTTTTCTCTTGCCATGAATTCACTTTCATCCTTTCTGCATACGTTCTCTCTTGCAGCCAACCATTCGTTCAAGCAGTCATTCTGGCATGCGTTCATATTGCATTTCCTATTCCATTCATGTTATGTGTGTTTCTTGTATCTGGCTTCACGCCAATCATATGTGTATGTATTCTTCCCATCACACATCCGCAATGCCATTCCCTTCATTATGCTGGCATTCCGTCCTTCCCTACATTCCTTCTTCTATGCGGTCGCTCCTCCACCACCATGTCATTCCTTCCTCCATGTTGCACCCTCTTCCGCCATGCTGTCCTCCCTTCCCCCACTCTTTCTTCCCTGTCTCCGTGCAATACGCCGTGTAATATTCTTTATTTGTTTTACTCCATTCGTATCTTTCTTTGATCGTGGAATGTCTCTTTCCCTCAGTTATATGTTCACGTCTCATTGTTTTTTTGTGCGTTATTTTTGGACATGTGTTTACTCTCTGATTCTCTCTATATGGGTATTTCATCGGGGTATTCAAGTGTTCATCACTCATGTTTTAATTCCTTTAGTCAGTCAATCTTTTCTATTCTTCACTCATACATGAATACATACCCAGCTTCATGGATGCGTGACTTCATTCATATGTGCAGTTATTTGTGCGCTCTTACATGTATTTGCTGTGCTTCGTTTATAACGTGCCTTTGAACATTTCCTTACAAAAATGTATCGGCTCCTACATTTATTTTCCTCAAAATGATCCTCTTACCCTTCCCTCCTTTATGTTGTTACTGTCTCTAGTGTTACTTATTTTATGCAGTCAATATCTGCGTCAGAAAATTGTGAGAACCAAGACTACAGGCCGGGGAGATCTATCCATGCTCATCACCTGTGCCTACCAACAGTGAAAAGAGCCAGAGGAGGCGGGATCGGCTTCCCTACAGCGGCTGTGAACCACTGGAATGCCCCCCCCCCTCTTATTGGACCTTCTGAAAGGGCATAAATCTTGGATATTTGCATATTGGGCCTGGTATGGTACTGTAACCTAAAAACATTGGTTGCAACAGCGCCCACATGCCTGTGGGCTTGGGTGCATTACACACGAAAAAAATAATAAATACAATAAATGATGTTGATAGTTTGGGAGTTTGTAGCAGTTTGTAGCCTTTTACATTTATGGACAAGGATGCAATACAATCTCGTTTTCATGTTAGTTGTCGGCCAACAACTTGCAGACATTTTTTGAAATCCAAAAGTGATTAATGTGTACGATCGCAAATGTAGGTGCGTAGTCGCATCTCTCTCAGAGAAACGTTCAAACGCCTCCTTGTTAAAGGGACAGGTCGAGATGATGTATGTTGCAATCACTTCTCGTATTTTAGAGGTAAAGAGTTTGTCGGTGACCAGATTTGTTATGCGAAAGCCAATTGAGAGATGCGGAGTTCTGCCACAAATGTTAACCAGAAAGCGACCTAACACCGAAGCAGTCATTTTAGTAGTTGAGTCTTCCGCGTGGTATCTGAAACAGTTAGGGGCTGCTTTGCCCGACATTCTGATTTGAGTAACCCTCAGATAGACACATGGGAACTCAGGTGTAAAAATCTTAAGTAAGCCTTTAACTCCTTCCATTCATGCCATGCCACATTTACAACCATTTGATTGGAGGAGGGGTGGAATGCAACTTGCGTTTCTGCCACTTTCCTTCCTCTCCACCATACAAATGCTCCAGCATTTAGGCCGTCATGGATTTTCATGCACGTGCAAATGCTGGTGATCTTTGTCGGGTATGCCTTCATTATACACTAGTATAAAGCAGGTGGACCCCAAAGGCATTCGTTTTGCATGCTGCCTGCCATGCGAGCATGGTTGGCATTGTGTACAATTACAATGAAACGCTGCTCGAGATGCTCACATGTTAGAAATGTATTTTTAATTGTGAACTATTCTTACCATACTTGCACAGTAAGCAGTGGTAACAATGAAATGTAAATGCTGCCTGACAAGTGAGCATGGTGGCTAGCACTTCATTGCAATTGTGATCACTCTTGATATGTGAGCATGCCAAGCAGTGCTCACAATTAAAAGTAAGCAATGCCTAGTATGCAAGGTCGTGTGGAAAAGTGCAGGGCAAAAGGAAGTGTACACATGTGTACCCTGCCTTTTGCCATACACTTTTGCGGTACACCCTTCAAATGACATGTGGTAGTGAGAAAACACCCACATGAATGTCAACACCTAACAGCTCTCTGCCACCAATTTACAAAATTGACGAACATGAGCTCCACAGTGGTACCTTCCTCATTTATTCCTGCTGTAACATGCCTCTCTCAAATAGGCAAGCAGCAGTGTGATTTTCTACCGCAGATGATCGTTATCATTGCAGTGACTTGCCAGCACGTGTTTTGTGTCTATGCTCTCAGGGCAATATGTTTCAATACCTTGGTACAGCGTACACCTCATTGGATTTAACGTCATTGAATAAACAATAAATACTATTGTTAACAACGTACTAGACCCACATTAATGGTTAGTTCATAGCCACACATGTTTACATTAAACCTAGTTGATTGAGCCTTACGGTACAGATGTACAATCCAAATCGTTGTTGGGGGGAAACAGTAATCAAAACATGAAAATAATATACAAAGAAAATGTAGAGAAAACTGTAGACATCCTACTTAGTAGTGAGTTAGAACATCATACTATTTACATGTATTGCATAACCATGCTAACATTGGCAGCATGATGTTTAGTTAACCCATTCAGGATTACAGGTATCTATTTCAGATACTATGCTGTTCCCCAATCTCACCATTTCTCGCAATCATGCTTAGTGTAAACATTCTTTGACATCATTTTCCTCTTACGTTTTGATTGACAGGACTGTATTACACCACGACTTCCCAAATACGCCCGCCTTTCAGCTGCTCTCACCTTAAGAAGTGAGTTGGTGATTCTCTTAAAGTTGCTTTGAGCCCATACCATGTATTGGTGCTGAGAACCATTTACTGTTGAGAAAACGAAGGGGGTATGTGTGAGTGTTTTTGGTTACATAGACCCTCACTGCTGCATATGCATGGAATGCCTCTTCTGTATTTACTGTCCTCCCGAGGTCTGCACATTCCAGTTATTTGCTTGTATGTGGTTCTCATTCATTCTCAGTTGTTAGTGAAATCGTTCTCTTAATGCAACGACATGTGTTTATAAGTGTGTAATATTTAAGACCTAATTAGGCATAATTCTTGCAGAGGAAGGTTAGATTCTCCTCCATTCTGTATTGTTCTTACAGTGTGATGTCATTTGTGAGTTATAAAGACTAATGTAGCTACACTATTGCAGGGATGAGTTTGATTATCTGGCATTGCAAGTAATCATTGCTATCTAATGTCATTGATATGGAATGCATAGTCTTGTCTACTTCTTTCTATGATACCTTCTCGGTCTAACCTGCATTGTCTTTCCCTCTGTGTGTCTCCTCTCCTTCACTCCCTTCAAAGCCCTGTGGTTGTGTTTATCGGCGTTAGGTCTCCGCCTTTTCTGCAACCTTTTATCAAATTTTTCCCTGATCCTGTGACTGCTTCCTGCCTTCCAGACCTCCCACTCTTTTGCTCCTCCCCATCCCTGCCGTTTGAACCGTAGGATCCTCATTATGTATTTGCAGGTAAATCAGCAGTACATCCACTGATTTATCGCCAGATTCCTGTACCATTGCTACCACTCAGACACGTGACTTTATCATCAGATTCTAAATGGTGGCGCAGTGAGGATAGCCCTTATTCCTGGCACTCCATGAGGATTTTTAGCAGATCTACTATGACCAGTAATTTCACTGGGTATATCGAACTATCTTTTGCAGTAATGTGGAATATTTACAGCCAGCTTTTTGCTGGAGCTACGTCTTCCCCATTACTGTCTAGCTTGTAGTGTGGCAGTGTGGTAATGTGGCAATAAAGTGGCAGTAAAAGAATTATCATCACTTTATCATCACCACTGCCAAAGTACGTTACTACACAGCTTTCATTGCAGAGTCCTCCAACTACCGGATAACCCTCTTCAAGGCCGTAGTCAAACACCTCATCAGCTCCCTGTCGGACCCCACAGTACTCAAATCCACGGAGAGATGCAAAGCAATCAAAGTATCCTTCACAGACAAAATCAACAATATCTGTTGTAATATTGACAGCAACCTACCCATCATATATTCCCACATCAGGTCGTAAGATGATAAGAATGCAAGACCCTATCCCTGTAAGAACTAGCAAACATCCTTGCATCAATCAAGGCCACCTCTGATGAGGATGGTGTCAGCCTTGGCTCCATCCTGAAGAACATCACAGGAAAGGCTCTAACTCCTCTACTGAGACTTTCAGCACTTCACACATGCAAGGAATCATTCTTGACCCAATAAAAACTGGCCAGATTCTACCCCTACTGAAGAAGCCCACATTTGACCCAGGTGACCAAACAGACTACCAACCCATCCAGCACCTACTCTTCATTGTCAAGATCATCAAACACCAACTTAACCAAAAGATTCTCCAAAGCAATGCACTTCAACAATACAAGTCCATATTACGACCAAGCTGCAGCACAGGGACCATAATCATCCAGGTCATTGGCAAGGCTTCCTCATTGTGGACTAAGGCAAACCATGCCCCCGGTATTGCTTGTCCTCACTGATGCATTTTCGGTAGACCACAAAGGCACCATCCTGTCTTTCCAAATGGGATTGGATGCCACAGTCCATCAATGGTTTGGCTCCAACCTCAGCAACATACACTAGTTCAAGACCAACAATGGCCAGGGACCAGCTGAATCCCACAAGACTCTATTCTGTCCCCTGTCAATTCAATTCAATTCAGCTTCATTTTGGCTGTACACCATAAAAGCAAAGCTATCAAACATCCATAACGAATACCAAATCAGCACACATTAATATTTTAGAACAGTCATTAAAAACGATGGAGGTATGTTTTGTTTATTGCACACAATTTCGCTAACATGTTCATTAATATTAATTCATAGTTATGGATGGGTCACAGAGGAGGAGCATTTTTCTTATGTACACCGTAAAGGGAACTATTCTCTTAACATTTTTGACATAGTTCTCCCATTTTTTGAAGGCAATGAGTATGTACCTAGAGACCGCATTAAGGTTGTTAAAAGACAAACATAACTTCATAGCAATAAAATCCTCTCCCAGTGCTTGTTTCCAATGAATTGAATAATGGCTTTTGCCATTTAGATCTCAAGTTTTTATAGAGCGGCCAAAACAGCATAAAATGGAGATCATCTTCAACTAAGGGGAGCATACTGGGTAGTATGCAGACAACCCCAGTGTCTCCGGAATTTTGCAAGTGGCAGGATACCCAAGTCACATTTTGTGAACAAGGCTTTCTTCTTTCTTCCCACTGAGTAATCAAGGTATGGCTCCATAACCAAGTCACACTTACCCACCACATAGCAAGCATCCAATCCTGTTCCTGTAACCCAATCATAGAATTTTGTCTTTAACATATATTTTTCTTTTATTGGGAATTTGTACTTAGAGGGTCAAACCACAAAACATTAAGATCTAACACCAAAGGAGGTGTTTTACATGCTTCAGCCACTGTATACGTTTTACACCTTCCATTGCTAAAATATCCACAAGACCCTCTCTGTATAGCTCAAGTTCAGCCGTGGATCAGATATGAATCCAATACATGAGGGGTTTCAACATCACCTCATACTTGATTTCTACATGCCCTAAATCCGGGGCCACTGGGGCCGATGGAGTGCTGGCCGGAAGGCCTTGAAGACATTTAAAAAATGTGTTCTCCATTGTCTGTAGAGAAGCAGCTGGTATAAACCCCCATAATTCAGCATCATAAACGATGGCTAGGACTCATCTTTACATTCTAGATAGAGCAGCTGTGGGACAATTGGCCAAATTCAACATCAAAATCCACCAATATGTCGATGACACACAACCATACCTGAAGTTCAACTGGTCAACTGCCTCAATGACATTGACCATTGAAAGACTGCCCCTTGGCAATTCAATCCTTGGTGTCAAGTGCATATGTGAAACTCAACTCTCCTAAAACAGAGTTTCTCCTCCTTGGGGAGAGGTAGGTGAGGGGCACGAAATGCACCCAAGTTAAAAAGGGGCTGACAGCAATGGATCTTAATGTCTTGTCACCCCAACCACAAAGTTCATCTGCTTCACCACTGGTTGTGACCTCTTCTTCAAAAACACACATCACCAAAAAGATGTAAACAGCAGGATGCCATCTCTCACTCCTGCACCAAATAAAATATAAAACCCTACAATCTGTCTCAGACTTCAGATCCATCATCCAGGCCCTGGCACTTTCCCACTTGGAAGTTGTCAACGTGCTCCTGGTAGGTGTCCCACACACTGCAGAATGCTTCATTGCAAGACTTAAGAAATTAAACAATATTTCCCCCACTTCAAATTAAGTACACTGGTTACCATTGCAGAATGCCTCATTGCAAGACTGATGAAATGTAAGTATATTTCCCCCACGTTAAAGGAACTACACTGGTTACCTTGCTAAGCTTGCACCAACATCTAGACAACCTGCATCAGCTACAGGAAGTGCAAGATGGAGAAGATCAGAAAAAAAGTATGTTCCTGCTATGCTACCACACTGTGGAACAACCTTCATGCTGGCTTACTCTACCCTGCGATTCAGGAACGATCTGAAAACCCTGCACATCAAGGAACACTACACAGACAAATGAAGACTATAGAAACACAAGACAATCCTACCCCACCACAATGTTCTAGTACCTTTATTGTGCAGTCTTCTGTTGCTTTCTGGGTAGGTTTATGGCATATAAATCATCTACATACATACATTAAAAATCTCTCAAAAATATGGATTTTTTCAACAACACCTGATCAAGGACTAATTCCAATAGACAGACAGACCAATGCTCAGACCCCAATCAACAGAACTGCACTACTGTTAAACGATGACAGCCAAAATGCTGGCTACCCACACTCTGTATAGCACTCTGCTGCTCTCAAGCTAGGTCCACGCTTTAATTAATACAATAAAAAATAAAAATATAGTATTGTCCTTTCCTCATTCAGCAGACCTCCGTTTGCAGAGCCCAAACTTGCAATTTGCTATGTGTACTCTGTTGTTTGTCTGCTATCACAGGACATGCTGGTCACTACATGGTACGTCAATGGAAAATGAACATGTAATGTAGCTGTCAGCTATCTTTTATTGCGCCATGCAATATTGTCCAACTACCAATACAATTTGATGGGATGCTAGTGTTACGATAAGAACTCTATGTTCAACACAGACTGTATTTTACGTCCTTCTCTTATGTACGATCAAACAGCATACACTGTTAGGACTAGCGTCAAAGTATTTGGCGATGAACTAACCATTACTGTGGGCCTAGTACACTGTTAACAATTCAAGAGAATTTGGTGGTTATTCATGAGGTTAAGCACAATGAGGCGTGCACTGTAATAGGATGTTGAAAAATATGGTCCTGACAGCATAAGCATAAAACATGTGTAAGATTTCTTGTGTATACTGTTGTGCCCGGCTACCTAAGGGTTTGGCGCGCATTACCAGATAAATAAACAAACAAACAAACAAGTTACAACAATGATAAAGATTGCACTGCCTATTGGAAAGTTAAATTAGGAGTAAGCACAGAATTGTTCCAGGTAACGATCCAAAGAATTCTCAAAATGTGTTCTTTATGAGGATGCAATGAAAGCAGAGACTGTTTGGATATGATATGTCCAATATTTTAATTCCATTAGGACAATTGGCAAGGATGCCTTTACTGGAGGTATTTTGATGGCATCTGCTCTTGCCATTGCTAATGCATTTTAATGCTGATTTTAAATGATGTTATACTTTATTGATATGTGAAGGATTTTAAAATGTGTTCTGTTTTTTTTAATGTTTTCACTATGTACTGAACACTATTGGCTTTGGCAATGCTTGCTCTAAACGATGACTAGAAAGAAACTCTTAAAAGCCCATTTAAAATGCACAGTACAGGACATGCGTATCTCACGGAAGGAACGCCAAAAATTAAAATAATGAAAGGGTACAGCTATTAAAAAAAGATGTGCAAGGTTTGAAGGTAGTCAGCAGCTATAACTAGAAACCGATATCTCTGACTTAGGAGTTCGAAGAACATTCCTGGTTTCATATGTATGAATCCCCTCACAATGAAGATGAGCTGAGTGAAATGTTAAGCAGCCTGCACCTCGAAGATTCAAAGGTGGTAATTACCCCTGCAATGGGCATTGACAATGCGATGCAATCTCCTAGAAAGCGATAGATGGGCCAGATTACGTCAGCAAAGAGTGCCATAAATGCTCTATGGGAATATGCATGAACCTGCGGTGCACTGTGAAAGAGCAATTCTGCTATGCGCTGGTGTCCCAATAGGAAGTCTCCTGCCATGATGATGGCAATGAGCACTGCCTGCAAGGCAGAGGCCACCTGTAGGAAGGAAGAACTATGGATATGTGTGATTGGATAGAGCTAAAGTACATTAGGAAAATATAGGTTCAATATAGGTTCAAGCAAAGACGAGTGCATGTGTCTGTGTGTCCATGTTTTTCATTGTCAAAAAGTGTTTACTATAGCGCACATCAGCCATTGGCGCGACTTTGCAGCGCTGCAGCCGTGTCCAAAGGTTCTGTCCCACACAGCACTTTGAGGAAGAAAACGCTATTTGTCTCGTCAGCTGCAAACAGATCCAGCGGCCGGTGCTTGGCATCCACCACCTCCTCACTGGTGTCATTTCACCAAAATCATAGGGTTAACGGCTGACATCGCGAGAAGTGTCCTCATGTAATCCTTGACACTGATAAATTGCCACTGTATTTTCCAACAGTCTAGTGAAACAACAAGGTTTGAAGCATGCACACATACAGGTGAAAGTGTCAGGCACACACACCACTCTGCGAAGAGCTAACATGAACTGAAAGCATTCTTACTGTTCATTAAACAGTAGTCAGATTGACTACACAACAGGGGCTGCAGAAGTAGTCAAACGGGGTAGCAAACAGAAACATATGGGTAGCGATTTCTAACACTAGCATAACCCCAAATGACACATGCATCTGCTGCAAATTGTGCCAATGTTTGCTTAAAGTGCTGCTAAAAAGAGAATGCCATGAGATGGGTAAGAACTGTTGTTAGCGGCCGTGTTGTCAATGCAGAAAACAAACACCGCACGCATGTTATTGCAATGCCCTTCCAGGGCCGAGATTGCACGACTAAAAATGAAAGTTTCATATATGCCCATAACTACATGCAGACTGGAATTTACATACGGAACCCCTGGAATGTTCAAAACTTTTAGCATACAAGTGCAAGCCATTATGATTCAGATCTTGTCCAAAACACAAAACGCGTCTGAGTATCTGCGCCATGAGGTGCCCAGGTCAGTGGTCTTCAAACTGTTTAGCCCCCACCCACAAACAAAATGTGGGCAGGTCAATCCCAAGCCCCCAAAAAATGCTAAATGGACAGTATTTTCAATGACTATGAACTATCCTCTCCTGGTGGTGTTGTTGGATCTCTCAGTGGTCTTGGACGCAACTGATGAAGTAATTCTCTCAAAGATGCTGGACACCTTTGTGCACATTTGCTTTGTCCATCATATGTTGCATATTCTTGGGGCTAGTGACCATAGCATGGCTTTTCCAATCAGTGTCCCAGAGGGTTATTCATTTTCACAATCTCTGCTTAAAGTTCAGAGTATGCAGAAAATGCCCAATGACCTCTTAGCATGTCACCAAGAGGGGCGACCAGACATCTGATGGTCTGTCTCTCTGCATTTGAATATGCTGTTGAATGTCCATGCCTTAAGCTGCACCCAGCTGAGCAGCACTGTTCTCATTCTCCCCATCATCACCATTGGCACAGCAGCGGCTAGGAGGCACGGCAGTGGACCGGCTCAATGCAGTATTGTTTCCTCATCCCATGTGTCTGAACTGTCTACAGGTAGGACCCCAATACAACCTTTGAGGGTATGCCTAGAAAGGAAGCATTTGCCAAAAAACACTCATTTTAGTACCCAGCTCATTAAAGGCATGGCGGTGTATGGCTCTGGTAGTATTTCATTTAGTGTAATATCACTAATTACTAAACCCTTTGTTGTTAATTTGAGCATGTTAAGCTTTCCATTGTAATTATTTTCAATTGTAAAACTTTCTAAACAGATCAGATTACGATGCAATATTTGAGCTAGACAAACTCTGAAGCAAGTGGCCTATCCAGAACATTGCATGTTGACATCTTGTAATTGATGTCAAACTATTGAGCACCATTTATATTTGTATACTTATTGGATCTGAGGAAAGTCCATGGAAGCATAAGCTAAACGTGAGCTAAACATGAGCAGTTTCAATCTAGAAGAGTTTGATTAAAACATACAAATAAAAATTGGAAGATCAGAACCTTCTTCTGTAAAAGAACAAACAGCGTGCCAACCCATGCCCAAAAACACCTGCCCTCAAATAATGTGTACCACACAGAGGTATTATTGTATGATAGATGTAATGAAATCCTTGATTATGCCATATATGGAATGTAATGCAATATGGCATTTGTATAGCAGCTACTGCCATTAGTATGGACTGAAATCACTGTTGGTGAACAGCCCTGGAGGACAAAAGTCCGAGGTATGAGAGATTGGTAAGAAGATTTTAGAATGTGTGTGCATTTTAGACAGTACGAATGTAGGTAGGGGTGGCTAAGTCCCTAATAGCGACCCATGGAGAACTGGCTTGTAGATGGGTGCAGTGATGGGCTGTTGGGAGAGTTTGCGAATCAAGTTGATTGATATTGTGTCCAGCTAGACTGCATTTTTGTTTTATGACCTAGTTGCATTCTAGTTGAAGAGCTGATGTGCGATGTGCAATCAAGTAGTCTATCATTGCAGATGTATGAGGATGGGTGGCTGTGCCTTTGGAGGGATACGGCTATCTTCCATTGAGATGGACTGTGATGCTCACCTGTGAGTTATGGCTGATTCCTCATTTCGATGATGGAGTGCATGCCCTGTCATGTGGGTATTTGGTAATCCTCTCTCTGTGTGCTCAGTACTTTCTTGGTGTCTCCTCATGTGACTCATCGATGCCCCCTTACCTATCTGGGAGTGAAAGTTCATCCCAGAGGTGGAAAAGCTAAGTCAAGATACAGATGGGAAGAGCCAGGTCTTGAGTGGCTTTTGGAGAGAGAGGTTATCCTCTATGTGGCGGATGCTTAAAGGGATAGAGTCATATTGTGGGTGCTTGGACAGAGAAGGAGGATTCCCCTATTCTGGTCAATTTGGCAGAAGGGAAGATAAGGAGTAGAGCTATGCCTGATCTCAGGTTTCTGATGGGTCTGTAGGGGGTGAGCTTGTGTTGTAGATAGTCTGGGCCTGTGTAGTGCAGAGCACAGTGGGTGATTCACAGAGCCTTTAAGGTGGACCGTCACCTTACATGGAGCCAGTGCAAGATACAGAGGATGGGTGTGATGTGCTCTCTAGGACCTAGAGTCAGGAGTATCCTGGCTGCAGTGTTTTGGACCGATTAGAGTTCACAGAGTTGAGATGCAAGGGGACCCAGGTGTACATTGTTCGCATACTCTAGGCGAGAGTGGACGAAGGTCAGGATTGAGGTGACTATGTGAGGGTAGGGGAGGTAGGGGAAGATGGGTCAGAGAATGCATAGGTATAGATAGCAGGATTTTGGCACAGAGCTGATGTGTTGTGATATAATAGCGTCAGATCTTTGTCCATGGTGCATCCAAGGATCTTTACTGTGTTAGAGGTGGGGGCTTGGAAGGATGGCCAAGGGGTCGTTTGGGGGAAGAGAGTGGTCTTCCCTCACAGCATAATTTCAGTTTTTCTGGGGTTGAGAAGGATGTGATTAGCCGTCGCCCTCTGGTCTATTTCTGTGAGACATGATGCGAGGTTGGGGGAGGGGTTGGAGGTGTCCTTTGGGATCTTGAAGATGATTTAGGTGTCATCTGTGTGGATGTAGCAAGACAGGCCTTGTGAACAGATAAGCGTAGAGAGGAGATTCAGGTAGGGGTTAAAGAGCAGGGGTGATAGAGAGATGCCCTGTGGTACTCTGTATTATGCTCTAAAATCTTTTAAGAATCAGATCAAAATATGTGGCTACCCTGAAGGCAGGACGAAGCATAAAACAACTGGGCTTTATGCTTTTTTTATGGAAACTAAGAGAATTAAAATTCATAATTGTATCAGAGTCCATAAAACCAGTGGTCGAAGTGGGCGGTTGGGATCTGTGCTCCTCTACTTTTGATCCTCTCATTTTTTTTTATTAAGGTTTACTGTTCCTATATTTATGTTTTAAAAAGAAACCATTCCAGAATGGTTTCGTTTTAAAATAAAAGTTTAGCAAGCTGTTGAAACGTGCACTTCAGTGCACTGCACTGGACATTCCCTTAAACAGCAGTCACATTTGTTTGGGGGTTTGTATTGAGTGCGGCGAGTGTGTTGCTGTGTTGCATTCTATGCTGAGATAGTCTGTTTTCTGTGACTATTGCTGAGAGGAGGCGGCTTGAAGATACAAAACCTCACCATAGTAGTGGAGCGTGGTGGAGTGTGGCAAGCGTTTTTCAGTGATCCCACTTTCCCGATCTCCTGCTCCCCAGCTATTGTTTACCCAGCACCCCGCTTTTTTGCTGTTGGGGATTTCATTTCAAACGCCAGCAGGCAGGGCCTTAGGTCACTGAGCCTGATTTGAGTCAGATGGGGAGCGGTGGGCTCCAGAGACGCAGAGGGCTGGGATGGAATCGAGGAAATGGTGAGCCAGCAAGAACAAACTCAATATTGATAAAGTGTTCCTGGCGACGATTTGTTTATTTGAATATACTCAAGAAAGTAGGCGTGAGTTGAAAACCCTAGTTTTGCAAACAATAATAGACTTCCGGCAACACTCGGACACAGACAAGGGTCAAAGAATAGAGGTGCTCCATTACACTAGCTGGGAGTAGTGGCCTTTGTTTTTGCACTGTTTTCCTGCCTCAAAAGCTACGTGAATGTAAAATAATCACCATGTGCACTCTCAGGAGTGCGCACTTAAGGGATGATTTGAGAGCACCAGAGTTCAAAGGTATACAATATGGTGAGAGAGAAAGGGCCTCAAGCCATTTTTACCCAATAACTGTAGGAAGTCAAGCACAAATTGACTCAAGTGAGGACAAATCTTCGGATGTGGTCTAGGAGGTTTGACCATCACCAACCAGACAGTATTTCCCGTCCACTTTGGATTTGATGGGAAAGACTTTTAAAAATAATTTGGAATGCACTCTTTCAATCACCTCAATGACAAGAAAAATAACTAATCTTTTGAAGGAGAAAAGAAGAGCCTGCAGCTTAGATGAGATGGAAACGTCAATACATCTTTGACATTATCAGGACAGTACCCGCCTCAAGTCAGTGAAATGAATAATTGGAAAATATTAAGCACTGCTGAGGATGGCACTATAACTTCGAGTAAAGTGATATTATCAGGAAGTGCACTTGTCTGCCGACAATCAGGTCCAAAAACACTTAGAAACATTGAATTAATTCCGAACAATAGCAGTGTACGAATGTGGGAAGACTTAAAGCGATCTGCAGAATGCTCACATGAACCGGTGGAAACACAAGTACCGGAGTCCACACTAATGGCACTCAGCTTTGTGCTTAATCCATTGGTAAAGGTTTCTGAGTCTCTAAAGAGTGAGGTACAAACACACTCAGGAATTTTATTGACATTGAATAGGGTGGTGGAGGGCTGTGAATCATCTCTATTGGACCTCAGAGAGGCAATTAATATATCAATCACTGAGTCACTGAAGAGCCTGAACATAGTAAACTTGGAACAGACAACAATAATAAAAGAGAACTTTAGTAAATTGGAAGCCAACTGGATCACCTGGAAACAGAAATAAAAGAAATATGAAGGTCTCTAATAAAAGAGAAACTCCTGAAATGAAGCAGAGTAATCCCCATAGGGATGGTGAGGTCATAACACATTGGTTGGATGATACTCCATTATCGAATGTATAAGACTGGCACAATCTACAGATACCATGGGAGAACAAGGACTCTCCGAGGGGGGAGTGGGAATGGAGACAAGCAGATCTCGTAAAGAGCTGGTTTCATCTACTCCAACCATAGGGGTGGAGGATGACTTGCCTGTAACAAAATTGTTAAAAATGTATCACCAAGAGTCTAAGAAGAAAGGAATGAAAAGGGAAAAGAAATGGCAATGGTGATCACTGCATTTGAAAAAAAGTCTAGTGAATTAAAAAGTAAACATCAAGAAAAAATGAGAGAAAGGAAATCAGGGAAGAAGTATTACTTCAGAGCTCTGAATAAAATCATGGAAGAAAAAGAGACACCTAAAACAAAGAGCAAAGTAAAAAAGAACATCTTCAGTCAATAAGTAGATATGGACAAGGAAGATCGAAAAGGGGAACGATTGAATAGGTGTTTCAATTTTGGAAATGATCCAAAATCGCCAACTAAAAGTTGTATTAGATGAAACAAAAGGGTCAATATTTCCCCTGTAAATAAGCCCCTTTGAATGGCACCAATCTACTGTAGAGAGAATAGGACTGTGAATAGCTTGATTAAATAAACAAAGGCTTTGGGAACAGAATTAGCAACTAATATCAACAGGAACGATTCATCGTCGGCAAGTATTGCAAACCCAATGAGAGAAGAACTAGAAGAAGACCTCAAGCA